>NC_080162.1:161059401-161146901 GCF_950295315.1 Erinaceus europaeus | reverse complement strand
AGAGAGGGGGAGAGAAAGACAGACACCTGCAGACCTGCTTCACCGCCTGTGAAGCGACTCCCCTGCAGGTGGGGAGCCGGGGTTCGAACCGGGATCCTTATGCCGGTCTTTGTGCTTTGCGCCACCTGCGCTTAACCCGCTGCGCTACAGCCCGACTCCCCAATGCCCATTGTATTCTATCTAAAAATCAATCAAATATTTGAGAGGGAGAGAGAAATCATTTATTCTATGTGCTTTTGACTTTTGCAGTAGCACTTCCTTCTCCCTGTTGCCTCCCCTCACCACTTTGTACATCAAGTAGCAAAGAGTCCATTCCTGCTCTAATCCTGTGTCTGACCTACAATAGAATCAAAATCCTGGAGGCATTGTAGCATCTGCAACTTGGTGGCAGTAAAGCAAGCATTAAGATATAAAATAGAACAAATTGTTTAATAATCATCAACTTAAAGGTAAGAATATAGCAGGTGAGTTTGGGAATCTCTGTTTTGGAAAAAATTTAGTAGGTCTCTTTTAGGTATATTCCAAGGGGCCCATGACTTTATTAATTTTTTCCTGAGCCCTACAGCTAACATGCAGGTGGGCTAAGTGTATTGTCAGGAAAGATGGTGTCAGAGTGGGAATAGGACTAGAAAGGTGGATCAGGGCAGAGAAAAGCTCCCAAATATGGGGAAAGTATATAAATACTGTTAACTGTAAACTCCATCGATCTGACCTAAGGCTCATGTCTATGCATATTTAGCCTGTGTAACCTCTGCATCCCCTGAAGTCTGAGCTTGCATTCCATGGTCACGTCCCCACTAGGGAAAGATAGAAACAGGCTGGGAATATGGATTGACCTGTCAATGCCCATGTCCATTGGAGAAGAAATTACAGAAGCCAGACCTCCCACCTTTTGCTCCCCATAAAGATCTTTAGTCCATACTCCCAGAGGGATAAAGAATAGGGAAACTTCCTATGGAGGGGATGGGATATGGAACTCTGGTGGTGGGAATTGTATGGAACTGTACCCCTCTGATCCCACAATCTTGTCAGTCATTATTAAATCACTAATGGGGGAAAAAAAAAAAAATCAAGATTCTGGGGCACTAGTAAGAAAGGAGTTGAGTGCTTGGCAGAGCCACAGGCCTGCCAGTTATAGACATGAAAAGCTCACACCAACTGAGTGGCCCCACAGACACACCCCGGGCCAGCCATGCCTGCATGCTTTCTTATAGAGAGAGTGGCACAGGAGGACCTACCTTTCCCTCTAGGGTGCCTCCTGCTGCAAATAGTGGGCCTGTGCACCTTTGCCGCAGCTCTGGAACTCATGACTAATCCAAAAAACAACAGAAGAGCAGTCATTCTAAACAAAGTCAGCCATGTGCAAACAGTCAATTAGAAATGACAAGAGATAATCCCAGGCAGTCCAGTGCAAAGATATCAGGAAGTGGTTGCCTTCATTTAAAAAAACCAATTAGCATCAGTAAAGCAATGACCCCAGAAGGATTCTTGTACAGAGAATCCTGTAGCTGGAAGACAATACTAATACATTAGCTGATTCAGGTCTCAAAACAACACCGTGAGACATATGTACTGTCATTCTGTTTTCTAGACAAGAAAATGAAATCTAAATTTGCACAGAGTAACAAAGTTAGGAAAGCAGTATTATTGGAACTTGAAATCAGAACATCTGACTCCCATCTCTTAAAAATGTTCAGTGGGGGAGCAATTATCGAAGCCAGACCTTCCACCTTCTGTACCCCACAATGACCCAGGGTCCATACTCCCAGAGGGATAAAGAATAGGGAAGCTATCAAGGGAGGGGATTGGATATGGAGGTCTGGGGTTGGCTATTGTGTGGAAATGTACCCCTTTTATCCTATAGTCTTGTCGATATTTCCATTGCATAAATAAAAACTCTTTAAAAACCTTACCACTATGAAGGCAACAATCACTACTTCTTGAGTTACAGCATATAACTTAGCATAGATAAGACCCTAACACAGACCTACCACAATGAAGAGTTAAAATCAGCATGATTCTCCCAACCAGTCACCTCTTCTGTGACTTCAGATAGGTTCAATTCTTCCAGTTTACTGTTTCCTGTGTGTGAGTCTAGCTAGCAGTTTCCTGCCAACAATAGCTGTGATTCAAAGATGTCCTGCCTTGTATCTATCTCTCTTTCTTTTAAAATTATATTTATTTATTTGTAGGTAAACTGTAAGTATATGGTTGAGCCTGGTGGAACCTCCCATTGAAAGATGGGTGCCTGAGGAACACGGCCTTCCTGTCAGCCTCTCTCTACCAGAGACTGAGCATGAGAGAGAACGGCCTTCAGATTCAGCTTCACCTGTCAGACTCTCTGTCTGACAACCCTTGAAGCCTCTGTGCTCTCAATTACAAAATGAAGGCAACAATCACTACTTCTTGTACATCAAAGCCTAGCTTCCTCATTCCTTAGATCACTCACCTGATAGTTTTCTCAACCCCTTACCTCTCTCTGCCCCTTTTCTGCTTTAAGCATATATGGTATAAAAAAGCTACCTCCTTCTGCAACCCCTTAAAAGCCTTGCCTCGCTGATCAATAAACTGATCATTGCTACCAGCTTGGTCTCTGGGTCATCTCTTGTCGCAGATACAGAGTGAGTCGCATAAGACTCAGCCCGTTGCCTCAGGTGACATTTTACTAAACCCCCACATCTGGTGCACAACAGGGTGGGCACGCCAGGAGTCTGCACCTAAGAAGAGGCCTTCCCACAAGAAGAATGACATTTATTTGTTTGTTTGTTTGTTTGTTTACTGGATATAGATAGCCACAAATTTAGAGTAAAGGGGGTGATGTAGAAAGACACCTGCAACACTGCTTCACCACTCAGTAAGCTTGCCCCCTGCAGATGGGGACTGAGGGCTCGAATATGGGTCCTTGAGCATTGTAGACTGTGCACTCAACCAGGTTTGCTACTACCCACTCACCCACTCCCAGCCCAGTCTCTCCAGAGTGCTACTGACCCTCCTTGCACCTGACCCAGATCTCTTCCAGATTTTTCCACCCTTACTCATTCTATTATCTCTAGAACATCTGAATTTAGCAAAATGTGCCAATTATACACTATTCAACTAATTGCACAAGATAAAGACTACCTCTAATAAATGGATTTTGAGACTGAAGAAAACTCCAACCTGGAAAAGGAAAAGATGAGCAAGTTTGCCAAAGAATTTTCTTAATGCTTTTAATGATCTGAAGTTGGCAGAGTTGAGGGTTCCCCCAAGCCACAGAAATGTCCCTCTGCTGTGTTCTTCCAATACAGGCATACTCCAGCACAACTGTACCTCTACCTCTCTCTGTCTATTGTCATCACTTTGATTTGAGAACCTGACCAAGGAGAAAGTTAACTGAGGTTGAACTGAGTACACATGGGGGAATTTTAATTATCTTAATTTTACAAGTGAGGAAACTAAGGCAGAGAGAGAAGAATTGATCTGACCTTAGAGTTAATGATTCTTGCCACCATACTATATTGTCCATGATAGTAATATCAATGATGACTGATAAGTAGTAACATTATGTAGCAATAGTAACACAGTGTAATGACTAGCTGCAATTAGCTGGACACCTTATAAAGTCATTTGATAGAAGACTTTGCTCATAGGAAAAAAAAGAGGAAGAAACAAAGAAAGAAAAGAAGAAAAAGAGGAAAAGAAGATGTCAGGTGGGGTGAGGTAATGCTGGGAAGAATGGCCTACTTGATACAGCATATTTTTACCATGTGTGAGTACTTGTGTTTGAGTTCCTGGCGACCACAGTAGCTTTACAAGTAGTGAAGCACTGATTTTGTCTTTCTCTTCCCTGTCTGTCTCTCTCCCCCCTCTTTTTCTCTCTCATTAAAGATAGAAAGACAGATAAAGAAATACCTTTTAAAACATTTTATTAGTGATTTAATAATGATTAAGCATATTACAAGATAATGGGTTAAATTCCATACATTTCCCACCACTAGAGTTCTGTGTCCCCTCTCCTCCTTTGAAAGCTTCCTTGTTCTTTTTTTTAAGTTTTTTTAAGCATCCCTGTTCTTTACCCCTTTGGGATTATGGACCAAAACTCTTTATAGTGTACAGAAGGTGAAAAGTTTGGCTTCTGTAATTGCTATAGAAATATCTTCTCCCTGACACCTATGGACATCTAATCTTTGATAAGGGGGCACAAAGTATTAAATGGAGAAAGGAAGCTCTCTTCAATAAATGGTGCTGAGAAAACTGGATTGAAACATGCAGAACAATGAAACTGAACCACTTTATCTCACCAGAAACAAAAATCAGCTCCAGATGGACCAAGGACCTGGATGTTAGACCAGAAACTATCAAATACTTAGAAGAAAACATTGGTGGAACACTTTCCCACCTAAATCTCAAGGACATTTTTGATGATACAAACCCAACTGCAAGGAAGACTAAAGAAGAAACAAACCAATGGGACTACATCAAATTGAAAAGCTTCTGCACAGCCAAAGAAACTATCACACAGGGAGTCAGGTGGTAGCACAGTGGATTAAGTACAGGTGGCACCAGCATAAAAATCCCAGTTCGAGCCCCCGGCTCCCCACCTGCAGGGGTGTCGCTTCACAAGAGGTGAAGCAGATCTGCAGGTATCTTACCTTTCTCTCCCCCTCTGTCTTCCCCTCCTCTCCATTTCTTTCTGTCCTATCCAACAACAACGACATCAACAATAGTAACTACAACAATAAAAAAAGAAAAGAAAAGAAACTATCACACAAACAAGGAGACCCCCTCACAGAATGGGAGAAGATCTTCACATGCCATGCATCAGAGAATAAACTAATAACCAAAATATGCAAAGAGCTCAGCAAACTTAGCAACAAAAAAGCAAATGATCCCATCCATAAACGGGCAGAAGATATGAACAGAACATTCACTACAGAGGAGATCCAAAAGGCTAACAAACACATGAAAAATTGCTCCAGGTCACTAATTGTCAGAGAAATGCAAATAAAGACAACATTAAAATACCACCTCACCCTTATGAGAATGGTATCCATCAAAAAAGGACAGCAGCAACAAATGCTGGAGAGGCTGTGGGGACAGATGAACCCTTCTGCACTGCTGGTGGGAATGTAAACTGGTGCAGCCTCTGTGGAGAGCAGTCTGGAGAACTCTTCACAAGGCTAGACATGGACCTTCCATATGACCCAGTCATTCCTCTCCTGGGGATATACCCCAAGGACTCCATAACACCCAACCAAAAAGGTATGTGAACACCTATGTTCATAGCAGCACAATTCATAATAGCTAAAACCTGGAAGCAACCCAGGTGCCCAACAACAGATGAGTGGCTGAGAAAGCTGTGGTATATATACACAATGGAATACTATGCAGCTATTAAGAACAATGAACCCACCTTCTCTGACCCATCTTGGACGGAGCTAGAAGGAATTATGTTAAGTGAGCTAAGTCAGAAAGATAAAGATGAGTATGGGATGATCCCACTCATCAACAGAAGTTGAGAAAGAAGAACAGAAAGGGAAACTAAAAGCAGGATTTGACTAAATCTGGAGTAGGGCACCAAAGTAAAAGCCCTGGGGTAAGGGTGAGGGTGAGAGTGGATATTCGGCTTCCCAGGGCAGCAGTGGGGGGTGGGGTGGGATGGGACACAGTCTTCTGGTGGTGGGAATTATGTTTATGTACACTCCTATTATTTGTAGTCATATAAATCACTATTTAATTAATATAAGAGGGTAAAAATTACTGTATGTCTCAAGCTTTTTAAAGCACAAACTGAGTCTTTTTAATACATAGGCTGAGTCTTTGAAATGTTGACTCTCTCAAAAGCCTAGACCAGGGAGAACAGAAGCAATCAGTGGCACAGCTATATACAAATAATGCCAAAGGACATAAATTATGGTGATGTTGTGTATGATACAGCAAATCCTAACAAAAGGATTTTCAAAATTAACCCAATTATCAAATAATGTGATTATAACAATAACTATCTATTGTCTTCTTAACCCTAAGACAGCAGGAACCTCACATTTCCTCTATAGAGCCTATATTTCCCCCAGTCCTGGAACCTCTAGGGTGGGGCTCACTTTCCTGCATGTTTCTCTCAATTCATACCAAATAATATTGCATCCGCTGATCACAACCTAATCAAGGCAACAATTACCAGCTCAGCATGCTTCACTTTAGACTGTGTCCAGAGACTTCAAATGTGGAATGTCAACCCTTCAGCTTCATTACTCGCGTGAGACCTTTCTTTCATAGTATTCTCTAATTTCACTCTAGGTGGTTCACTTCCTAACAAAGTCCCAAAACCTACATATAGGCCAGGTCCTATGAGATAGAGCATATGTTCACATGTATTCATACATTAGGGCAAAATATATACCTGAAAACAAAAGTACACAATAGTCTGCAGTAAGTCAGTATAAAGTTCATAATGAAATAGTGTCTACTTAGACTTAGATACCCTCCTCACCTACTTCCTATTACAGTTCTCTCACTCACTCCAAAGCTAACATTAGCAAAGCAAGGACTGCAAAAGCTGAATAAGGCCAAGAAACTGGCATACTTTAATGATGACTCTTGAGTCACTATCAGGCCACCCCATTAGCTGGGGCCCTATTCAGGGAGTCCTGAGATTCTCAAACAGTCTAGACCTCAAATAAATCCCTCTCTCCATTGTTACTGGTCATTTCTATCAGGAACAACAAAATAGACCCATTTGTGGGCCCCCATAGGACCTTGCCCTCAACTTGGTTCAACAATGGTAGAGAATGTTCCATCCTCCGAAGGGAGGATGGACAACATACTCTATACTACACCTGAGGAAGATGGGTCCTGATACTGAGGCATCTTGGAATGTTCCTACTCATGACCACAGATTGTGAGCTCTGATCTACAGGGATGCAAACATCACATAGGCTCCTAAGCTGAATATGAGCAACAGACCAAATCAAATTAATGGGGTTTACATTCATCAATATTTATACCCATTTCCCATATTAGGGAGCTACTCTTTTCCCTGATCCAGCTTTTTGTTCCTTTTCCAGCCATGACATCATCTCCCCAGACAATAACTTGGATCCACCTGCATATCAGATTTCAGGCTCAGGAAAAAAAAAAACTAGTATAGCCACAGGCCCTTTGAAATATAACTAAAATATGCCTACTAGCTATCTACAAAATGGAGGACCCCCCCCCCCAAGTCTTCATCTGCACTATTCTAGCCTTTAGGTCCATGATTGTTCAACAATTTGTTTGGCTTTATATGTTAACTCTCTTTTCAGCCACCAGGTTCCAGATGCTAGCAGGATGCCGACCAGACTTCCTTGGACAGAAGACCCCACCAATATGTCCTGGAGCTCTGCTTTCCCAGAGCCCCACCCTACTAGGGAAAGAGAGAGGCAGGCTGGGAGTATGGACCGATCAGTCAACATCAATGTTCAGCGGGGAAGCAATTACAGAAGCCAGACCTTCCACCTTCTGCATCCCACAGTGACCTTGGGTCCATACTCACAGAGGGATGAAGAATAGGAAAGCTATCAGGGGAGAGGATAAGATATGGAGATCTAGTGGTGGGAATTGTGTGGAGTTGTACCCCTCTTATCCTATGATTTTGTCAATGTTTCCTTTTCATAAATAAAAGGAAGAAAAATATATCTTCTAAGGTGTCTCTGTATTTAAGAAATTAGTAAAATTCATCTTAGAGATTCATATTCTCTATGAATATGAATATGAATATGAATTCTAGCAATTTCCTTTCTTTCTTTTCTTTCTTTCTTTCTTTCTTCCTTTTTTTTTTCTTCCAGGGTTATTGCTGGGGCTTGGTCCCTGCACTCAAATCTACTGCTCCTGGAGGCCATTTTTTTCCTTTTGTTACCCTTGTTGTTTATCATTGTTGTTGTTGTTATTGTTATTAATTCTAGCAGTTTTCAACCCTAACTACCTATTATACTTTCCTTAGAAGCTATTAAAAATTACTAACATCCAAAGTCTACCCCCAGACCTAGGGATGGGACATGGCCATCAGTAATGTCTTATAAATATTTAGGATATGGAACTCTGGCAATGGGAAATGTGTAGAATTTTACTCCTCTTGTCCTATAGTTTTGTCTATATTTTCTAATATATATATTAATATTATATTACATATTATAATATATATATATGACTATTCTAGGCTTCTTGGGGAGGCCCATCCTTCAGAGAGATAATATACATTATTCAGTTTTGGTTTGCTCCCTGGTCTTTTCTGTAAATCCCCTCAAGTCCAACCCTTGCCATCCCCACCCCCCTAACTAGAGCTAAATCTCTGGGGACACAGCCATCATGGTATAGGATTTATTTCCTAGAAATAAAAAGGGCGTAGGACCAGTAAACACTAGAAAGGAATTCATAGCAGGAAAGATACAGAGGAAGAGAGCTTCAAAGTTCTGCAATAACCAGAGTAGGTGAACACTAGAAGAAAAACAAACCACACTCCCTCTCCCCCCAACCACCTACTCCCAGGAATCCTGAGAACTAAGCAGCAGCAGTAAGGTGTGTGCAACAGGTCTTGGGTGAATCTGTCAGATGTGAAATTAGACAACTTAAGCAAATGAACCTGCAAAATAAATAAAAACCCAGCTATCTCTTTGACTTTATGAGAACCATGGTAATTATCAGAGGGAAGGAGGAGGCGTGCATAGGACTTTGGTGGTGGGCGTAATGAATTATAAATACAAATATGTAGATATAAAAATATATCCCTAACATCCACTTTTGTTAGCCACTGGTGATTCAATAATAGTAAAAAATAATTTAAAAAAGGAAAAGTAAGTCTTGTTAGGGTGGAGGTTTCAGGACTGCACCTTCAATAGAGCCTGGATTGTGCTGGTTTCCGTCCATTAAGTTTATTCATTTACTTATTTTGCCAACAGGGTTGTCTCTGGGGCTTGGTGCCAGCACTACAAATCCACTACTCCCAGTGGCATTTTTTTTTATTTAATTAGATAGGACAGAGAGAAATTGAGAATGGAGGGGAGATAGAGAGAATGTGAGAAAGACCCCTGAAGACCTACTTCACTACTTGTGAAGTACCCTCCTGCACACGGGGAGCTGGGGCTCAAACCTGGTTCCCTGTTTTTGGTTTTTGATATTATGTTCACTTAACCAGGTGCACCACCACCCAGCCCATTAGATGCTTACATCAGTCCTAAAAAGGTAGTATTGCTGCCCCATGTAATATAAACAACAAAACCAAGAATAGGATAGTTAAAAAAAAAAAATCTCCCTGAGATGACTCAAGACTGAGGTGGAACCAGATCTCTCTGAGCTAAGCTCTCTGAGTAAGCCTAATTAGATTTCTGAATACTGACTCCCAAAGCTCCAGATTCCCAATGCACCTTGGCCTTATTTGAAGAAAAAGAATGTAACCCCAAAGCCCCAGATCCAAATCCATCCCATCCAGTCACTTGGGGGCTTCTCATTATTGTGAACAATTCCCACATAATGTTTTCAACAAGAACCAGTGATTCTAAGTTTCTGTGACTACCACCCCCCACCCCTGCCTTTCTCTCCCCAACCCTGAAGCCTGGGCCCTCATTTCTAGCTGGGAACAGTCATCTATCACCTAAATTCTCCCTGCTCACTCCTGAGAACAGATTCTTTCCCAAGAGGTGGCACCAGGTCTTGGAATGTGTCTTGACATATTCTCAGAGGAAACTATACATAGTTCAGGATGGTTCCTGATCCTCATTATACTAAAGAGGAAAACCAAGACAATGTTTCCTTACAACCTCTGGACTCATGGAACAGCAAGAACCAAGAGAAGCTCAACATACACCAAATATTTCTACCTGTCTACCTCTGTCTCTGTCTGCCTGCCAATACAGGGTCCAAACTGTATACTGAAATTGTCTCCCACTAGTATATATATATATATATATATATATATATATATATATATATATATATATATACACACTCTTGAGTGTAAAGGAAAAAAAAACTGTGCCACCCATGTTCCTTTCCGATTACAAAACAACAGATTTGGCTTTTATCTTCCCCAGGTCTCCAGAAGGTGAGAAAAGAGGACCGCTATGGCTACCCTTTCCTGTTTAGTTAACACACCTCACAAATACTCTGTCAGGTCTGGCAGGATCCTGAGCTGTTCTTCCCACAGCCCTGGTAAAGAATCTAATCCTAGCAGTGTGAAAAGAACTTCCGTCTGAGGAGCTCAGGTAAGTCTGATAAAAATTAATTGAATGTGAAGCACCTTGTCCTTGTCCTAATTGCAAACCCAGCATGAAGTCTCACATTTGTAAGGAGGTTTTCTGATGATCAGTCATGAGGCCGGCTGTGCAGACATCGGTCCGGGTGGCTGGGTTTCAGGGCATGCCTGTGTCTCTCCTGAGTGACTCACAGATGCATGCCTCATGCCCATCTCCATGGAGTCTGTCACCTCTTATTAGCATCTGTCTCTCAAGGGTGACTTCACCAGCCACCAAAGCCTCATCACTTGAGCCCTGCAGAATATGGATTCATCTCTGAGTGATTCTACTTGCCCTACCAGTGACTGTTTCCCAGCCACAGGCTACCTTTAAAAAAATCCTATTAGATGTCTGTAGATCCCACACACACTTCCTATTGCTAACAGGAGTCTGAGTTTATCATGGCCCCTTACAAGGCCATTACAAGGCTAGGGCCTTAGAGTCATCTATCAGTGATTTAGAGCCCAATTAGCAAGCACTCACCACCAAGAACCATCTGGGTTTCAATCATATGCAGTGACCTAAACCTTATTTTGCATCCTACTAATCTGCAAAGTTTCTTTGTGTGATTTGGAGATAAGGGGACTGTGGGACACAGTGGAAGGAAGTCTGGCTTTGGATGCACTAAGTCTTGAGTTTGAATCCTGCCCTGAGTCTCTCTAGCTGGACACACAATTTAATCTCTTTTTTAAAATATATTTTTATTTATTTATTATTGGATAGACAGATGGGAGGAAAGATAGTGGAGGAAAGAAACAGAGACACCTGAAACCCTGCTTCACCACCTGTGAAGCTTTCCCCTTGCATGTGGGGACCAGGGGCTTGAACCAGGGTCCTTATGCACTGTAATGTGAGCGCTCAACCAGTATGCTACTGCCTGGCCCCATCACACTATTCAATCTCTCCAAACTTGAGATACATTTCTCGTAGGGTAGAGACTAGCTTCCTCACTGAGGGGTTGTTATAGAGAAAATAAAATACATAAAACCACAGGTGAAAGCAGCAGCTATTCCATCTTGCTGGGTTATCTATGCACCCAACCAACAGGTCCAATTCTCTCTGTCAGTGGTTAATATGATGAGTTGGGGGCTAAGTGGTAGCATAGCTGGTAGATAGTCTGTGTTACCATGCTCAAGGACCCAAGTTGGCAAACGCTAGAAGAAGAAGAAGGACCCAAGTTCAAGCCCCCAATTCCCATCTGCAGGAGAAAAGCTTCACAAGCAGTGAAACAGTGCTGCGGACCTCTCTCTCTCCCCCACCCCTTTTCTGTCTCCCTTTTCTCTTTCAATTTTCTGTCTCTATCAAACAAATAAATTGTTCTATCATCTTTAAATCCATACTTCCCATCTGTGTATTGAAGACCCATCCCACTATTTTTTTTTTTTTTTTACTTTTTTATAAGGCATGAAACTAAAAAGTTCTGAAGTGGTAACACTACCTGGCAAGAGGTGAACTTGGTCTTAGAACCACCAAGTGCCAGGTGATGGGGCCTTGCCAGAGGCCAGCTTGGAAATAGTAATTGGAAGCACAGAGTGGAGGCACAGCGAGAAAGAAAGGGAATTAACCACAGAAACATCTTCTCCAAACTGTCCACATCATACCTTCTGAAAAGTGACAGATGTCCTATCTTTCACTTGGGTTTTGTGGGAGTTTCTGGAACTATGGGGACCAGGATAAATTTGGAGCCTTGGAAGTCTGTCATATTTCCCCCTAAAGGCTCAGAGGGTCTGATCAAGGCCTCTTCACAGCCAGCACCCCTGAGTCTACTGTCCCTCTCCCCCTCCTCCAGCTAGATCTCAACAATAACACTGCCAAAGTCTGTAGGAGAAATGAGTCTATTGACCTTCCAATCATCTGACTTAGTGATCGCAGAAGGCACTGCAAGTGGATTCCTGTTGGTATGCTTCTAAAAACCCCTTCTGTTTCATTAGTTTAATCCCCCCTGCTTAACACTATTCTATTTACATAACCACTTCATTCTATTTACATAACCGCTGTTAACAAGCACCACCCTCCCTCCAGGGCATTGGTGGTTTAGTGGTAGAATTCTCACCTGCTCCGCCCCCCTCTCTTGTCATACCCTGACTTTCACCAGTCACTTTTCTCTCCACCCTCTCTGTGTCACATCCTGTTCCCACCCTACTGGGCTAGTATATTTATAAGGACAAGATTGTTTGTAGTTTTGAGTTTAGCTTAGCTTGGTATAGATTGCGCTGTGTCCTGCATGAATAAAGAAATACTGCGTACAACCCAGCCATGAGTCCCAGGTCGTCTGTCTCCCGTCAGTGAAGCTCAGCCCGACAGATTCCAATCCAATTCTGCTGCTTAAAAGCTGTGCACCCAAGGTCAGATGAAGTACACCTGTTACCAGGCACAAGGATTGGGGTTTACGTCCCACATCCTCACCTGCAGACGGGAAGCTTCATGAGTAATAAAGCAGTTCTGCAGGTATCTCTCTCTCCCTCTCCCTCTCTACCTCCCCTCCTCAATTCTTCTCTGTCCTACCAAATTAAATATAAATCAAAAACAAACAAAAAAATAAAGCCATGAAAGCTTAGATAAGTCACTTGATGCCCACACGGTGGGAAGGACAGCACACCTCATAGTGCAGTGTCACAATGCATGTGGAAGCACATGGTGTTCAAAAGCTGCCAGAAGTTAGTCATTGTTATAGACTCATCAAATGTCAGAGCAGCAAGAGACCTTGGAAATCATCTTTACAAGGGCATGCATCATCATGCTTTATTTAATGTCAGTTCCCTAGAGCACAGAGCATGGTGCATAATCACAGCTCAGTAAATGTTTATTTTTTAATTCATAGATTTCACCCAACCTTCTTTATAGAGACAAAAAATAAAAACATTCTGAAGCTTAGAATTTCTAAGACATTTTCGGGAGGAGTTCAGGTGATTTCCAAGTCTCTGGTTGCTTGCATCCTGGTTCAAATTCCAAAATTCACCAGCCTCAGGAGCAGAAGCATGCCCACTGCCTTTTCTCAGAGGTTCCAATTTCTTGCTTCCAGGTGCTGGTTACTCATTCTCACAACTCACCTTCTGGAAAATCAAGCTATCTTCAAGGACAGATCCTCGAGATTACAGCAAAATGTCAATTGCTCCCACTTGAAACCCCTCCTCAGCAGGACCCAAATCACCCTATCAATTGGCAGTGAGATTTTGAAACTCAAAAATAGTTGTTCCCACATGCTCAGGTACCGAGGAATGGGTTTGTTATGATCCTCGTAAGCACTCTTTCTCATCTCTCTCTTTTTCTAATGGTAAGTAACAAGGTAAATAGTAAGAGAGCGAGAGATACCTGCAGCACTGCTTCTTCACTCATGAACCTTTTCCACTGCAATACAAGTGGGGATGGAGACTTGAACTCTAGTCCTTGGTAATGTGTACTCTACCAGGTGTGCTACTGTCTGCGTCACTGCCCCTGCCCCTGCCCCCACCTCATTTCTCAAACACCGGAATTCAGACAACAGAAAATGAAAAGATACCCAGTATGAAAATTAACAGATTTCCCCCAGTCACTTTCACTCCTTCTGCCTAAGGTAGACAAGCCTAAGCACAGACTCTGACCCAACTCTGATACTACCAAGAATTAGAAAACCAGTGGCCAGGGTAGGGGTAGATAGCAAAGAGACTCTCATGCCTGAGGCCTGAAATTCCCAGGTTCAATCCCCTGCACCACCATAAACCAGAGTTGAGCAGTGCTCTGGTAAAAATAAATAAAATAAAATAAAAATGAACCTGTGATCTCAGAGAAAAAAAAGAAAAGAAAACCAGCGGCCAAAGCCAAAGCTATTGTTCAGCTGGTAATGCAAGAGACTTGCATGCCTGAGGCTCCAGGTTCAACCCCCAGTGCTGCATATACCAGAGTGCACACCTCCTCACAACTACTTCCATTGTTGTTTCATCCAGTATTTTTAGCCACATGGCAGCACAGTTTCCATCTTCCTTTTATCCATAAAGGAGGTTTCTGTTACATGCTGATAATTATAACCAAAAGCACCTGTGTCTGTTTCATATGACATTATCTCATATGAAAAAACAAATATTTTGAAAAACATTAGCAAATTACATACCAAGGTAGGCAAGGTCATGTCAACGCCTGCCAGGTTAAAATAGTGAAACTCTCTTCTCTGTATTTGCAGGAACTTAAAAAGCACAGCTTGAGGGCCAGAGGGTCATAGGAAGTTCAAGCAAGATATAAAGTGAACCATTAAAGGTATTTTGTTGCCACTTCAAAAAGCATGCTGACTATATTTGGAAGCTAGGAAATTAGCAACAGTGTGTTGAAAGGTTGAGATCTTTTCCCACAGAAGGCCTAGCAAGCTTTCATCCCAAAATCTTGGTCAGTGCTAGTCAGTGTGCATCAGAAGACTTGCTACATGGAACCCTCTCAGAGAACCTGTCCTGGTCCTTTGGTAATGAGTCAGAACCTCTGGAGGCAGGGCCCTGGGATCTTCCACCCATCTTCTCCCTTCCTCTCTCCCTCCAATGGACTGCAGTTTGGCTAGGGGTTAGTATGCCTTAAACAAACAAACAAACAAACAAAACAGAAACCCAAAGGGACTGAGTTTGATCTGTCTGGGATTGAGCCTGGGGGGAAGACAGAACCAAGAATTGAGGAAAGGGATGGAATTTCAGACACACTCCTGCCTCTCTCTCTCTCTCTCTCTCTCTCTCTCTCTCTCTCTCTCTAGTCTCCATCCCCCTTCAGCACTCCACACCCACAGCAGTAAGGCTGAGAACAAAGAGACAGCCTGGGGCACTTGATGGCCTTATCAAGGGGTGGAGACTTTTTGTTTTGTTTTCAGATTAAAAAAAAAACTAATTTAGGAAAATCAAGTTATTTGTCCACCTCTTTCAGCTGGGAACAGGTGGAGCAGGGACAGACAGATGGACCGGACTGCAGGCTTCTGCCTTCTTATGGCCATTTTCACTGTTACTTCATCCAGTCTTTTTGGCCACTCTTATATGTGGCGGCACAATCTATATCACATCTTCTTAGCCACAAGGGGTGTTACAGTTACATACTCACAATTATACCTGGAAACACCTGAGAAACCCCAGCATCCCATGGGAGGAGGTGAAGGGATCGAGGTTGGGGAGGAGTGTTAGTCTCCTTAAAAGCAGGGGTATAAGGGAGTAGGGCGGTAGTGCAGCGGGTTAAGTGCACGTGGCACAAAGCAAAGTGCAAGGACCAGCTTAGGGATCCTGGTTCTAGCCCCAGGCTCCCCACCTGCAGGGGAAGTCGCTTCACAGGTGGTAAAGCAGGTCGGCAGGTGTCTGGAAAAAAAAAAAAAGCAAGAGTATGGACAAGATCTCATTAGTCATTTGACTTCTTTCTAAATTAATTGCCCTTGGGCTGGGGAGATAGCATAATGGTTATGCAAAAAGCCTTTCATGCCTGAGGCAACAAAGATCCAAGATTCAATCCTTAGCAATACCATGAACCAGAGCTGAGTAGTGCTTCAGTAAAAATAATAGTAAAAATAAATAAGTAAATAACCATCAATTGTCCTTATTTTCAACCCCTAAACTATTATTTCTCACTTCCCAGTGAGTATGGAGACTCTCAAAAATACCACATAGGAAATCAAATTAAGTTTTGCTTCTAGAAACATTGCTTTTAGTATTTTCCCATCTGCTTATATTTTTTCAACTAGCCTTATGCATTCCAAGAGGCAGTGACCCAGGACAGCTCAATACATCAGCAAAGCAGGTAACTGGCTATCTATAGGCCAGAATCCAGTAAAGGTGCCTGGGTAGGCACTGCGGGATCCACATCCTCCAAAAGGTCCCTTTCCACAGACCTATAACTCCCCTCAAACACTCTAGAAGCCATGGATGTGCAAACAAATCCTCATACCAGCTCAATATGTGCAGAGCTCTTTACTAACTGAGTGAAGATTAAAATACTCCAGAGGGACTCCCCCCCAACACTTCATCTGCACTATTCCAGCCTTTAGGTCCATGATTGTTCGACAATCTGTTTGGCTTTGTATGTTAACTCCCTTTTCAGCCACCAGGTTCCAGATGCTAGCATGATACCCACCAGACTTCCCTGGAAAGACAACCCCACCAATGTGCCTTGGAGCTCCGCCTCCCCAGAGCCCTTCCCCACTAGGGAAAGGTAGAGACAGACTGGGAGTTTGGATCGACCTGTCAACACCCATGTTCAGCAGGGAAGCAATTACAGAAGCCAGACCTTCAACCTTCTGCATCCCACAATGATCTTGTGTCCATACTCCCAGAGGGGTAAAGAATAGGAAAACTATCATGGGAGGGGATGGGATATGAAGGTCTGATGGTGGGAATTGTGTGAAGCTGTACACCTTTTATCCTATGGTTTTGTCAATGCTTCCTTTTTATAAATAAAAAATTAAAAAAACAAAGACTAAAAAAAAATAATAAAATAAATAAAATACTCCAGAGATTACAGAGCACTCTCACACATCCCATTCTGTCACTTTTAATACCCTGTGAGGTTGGTATGTTTTCATGTTTGTTTGTTCTCCTGTTCATTAGCGAAGTCAGAACTATCACTAGTATGTAAGACATTTAACTTCAAGACCAGAGCTCTCCAGATTTAAGATGTGAGTGCATATCAGCACCTCTGACCCAGTTCACTGACCTCACAGAAACCTGAGTCTGCTTTGAGGGGTGTACTAAGAGTCAAATCAGGTTATTGCACCAAAGTAAAAGACCCTGGAGTGGGGGGGGGGTTGGGGGTTGGGGGAAGGCTCAAGTCCTGGAACATGATGGCAGAGGAGGACCTAGTGAGGGTTGAATTGTCATATGGAAAACTGATAAATGTTCGCATGTACAAACTATCGTATTTTACTGTTGATTGTAAACCATTAATCCCCCAATAAAGAAATTTTTAAGAAGTCAAATCTAGTTTGAATTAGCCAATTGGGCCTTAGTTTGGGACCCCTGGAATACTATGTACATCGACTCATTTCCATTTGTTACTTGTGATTGATAGTGGGTTACAGTTTTTTAAGATTAAAATATATAGTTCCATACTATACCACCAAAGTTCTGTGTCCCCATCCTCCCACCTCCCAAAGATAACCACCATAGTTCTTACCAGTCTTAGAAATAAGCTTTCTTGCGTGTGTGTGTGTGTGTGTGTGTGTGTGTGTGTGTGTGTTTGCAAGTCCATGTGTATCAGTACTCTAGATTCCACGTGAGTGAAGTCATCTGGTAATTGTACATCAACTTTTATAAGACTTGTACCCCAGAGGCTGCCACGTTAACATTTCACAAGGGCTCATCCATATGGCCTGGCTCTTCCTCCTAATAAACTCTATTTTTCCCCCCTCAGATCACTTTATAGTACATGGTATAATTTCTCATCTCCCACTGATAGGTATCTGTGAAATACTCTCACCTCCAACTTAGGTCCTTTTCCACTAGTAATGAACGTACCCTATGATCCCAAAATTCCTCTCAGAGATATGTCCAAAGGAAACAAAGAAAATCTATGTACATGTATGTTTATAGTAGCACAGTTTTTAATGGTTCAAATTTGGAAGCAACTCAGACGCACAATGACAGAGTACTGACTTAGAAAACTATGGTAAATATACACCCAATGAAATACTATACAGCTGTTAAAAATGATGAAGTCATCTCCATGGCCTCAGCTTGTATGACACCTGAAATAAGCACTACTTCAAGGTCCCTTCTGGTATGTTGTTGAACTAAAGCTCACCATCCAGCATCCTATGTTCCACTTAACAAGTGTCATTTCTAACAAGGTTGTAGGAATGAGCTGCCATCATCTTATTAACATTAATTTTACAGAAGGGAGGTGGCTCGGCCGGAATCATGCTTGTGTGAGTGAGATCTTAGGCCTGATCCCTGTTAGACATATGTCACAGTACTCTGGTTTCTCTCTTTCATAGAATGAGTAAATAGAACTAGAAAAATAACTCGCCTGGGTAGTGTGTCTGCTTTGCCATGCTCATTGCCCAGGTTTGACCTTGGTCCCCACTGAAATGGAGGAAACTTCAGTGCGGTGGTGTCTGTCTCTTTCTACCTGAAAAGTTAGCCCAGAGCAGTGAAGTCCTGATGTTCACAACAAAAAAGGAATTCAAATAAATAAATCATCTTGGCTATGGCTTGGACAATTCCTACATAACAGTTATTACAGTGTGCCTGCCCTCCCTCCTCCAGTGCTAACAGAAGGTGCAAGGGGTGTGTCTGAGTGTGTGCATGGTGGCAGAGGTAGCATTTAGATTCCTGCCCACCTCGTTGGGTTGCATATTCATAGTGTGGCTGCTAGATCCAAAATACATCTGGTAGCACTGGTTTCACAGATTTTTACTTCCCCCTACAGAAGCTCAGAATTCGTTCTGTCCAGTGATTTCTTCATGAACCCCTTTAAACTGTTTCTTCCAAATATTTAAATACATCATGGCAGGCTACCAGCTCCATTTTATAATCAAATAGATGAATCACAAGGCAATTTCCTCTGGCTTTTTAAATAGGATTTCCATCCTGCCTCACTGCCTTGTCCAGCATGATGTTTACTAAAAAAAAAAAAAAAAAAAAAAAAAATCTGCTTCAAGTTTATCTGATTTCAGCTTTCAAATAGAAGCTGACTGCTTGAGTGGAGTTGGGAGTTGCACTCCCAGTTCTAGCTCTGTTCCCTGTGAGTCTTCTGATGCTCAGACACTTGCTCTTCTTTGTGTCTGTGGGAACTCTTCCTGAGAACTCACCCCTGTGCTTACATTCAGTGGGTTATAGTTTCCCTACTTGGTGTTTGATCTGACTCATCTGACCACTAGTCCAGCTTAAATTACAACAGGTCTTGAGTTAAAGAGTCATGGACCACCCTGGGTGGGTGTTGAAATAAATAAGATTGCTGAATGTACATTTTCATTGTGGCTTTGAAGTCCCAGGTTCAATCCCCAGAACCATCATAAGCCAGAACTGAGTTGAGCAGTGTTCTGGCCTTTCTCACTAGGCTGTCTCTCTCTGTACCTTTCTCCTATAATAAAATAAATAAAATATTTTTAAAATAAACATCCTAAAAGCAGTACCATTTGGGGGAATATACTGAAAAGTGGAGCAAGATAGGAATGTAGTTGATATTTGAAGTCATGCTAATTGAATATTCTACTTTTCCTTTAATTTAACATCTGTTATTCCCACTTCTACTCCCCCAACACACACATATTCACTCACACAAATATTCATGCAGAGCCACCTGAGCATATAACAGTACTCCTTTGCTACAAACTCTTGATTTGCCTATTATCCCTGACTTCCATTTCAAGAAAAATGGACATTAATTTACTTACTCATTTTCCCTACAAGTTAGGCTAGACAATTACTGATGGTTGAGTCTCCTGTTTTTGACATTGACATATGCATACAATTGCATCAGGCCCCAAAGTTTGCTTCCTCTCTTCCCTCCCCCTCCCTGTCAATGACTGCACTGTAAAGTATTAACCCCCTTAATAACAATAATAATAACAATAATAATTTTTTAAGAGTCTCTTGCTTTGTAGCTGTTTTCTAGGCTGTCACCATATCAGAATCTACATCCTTACTTCTAGGGAACTCATAGTCCTGTTCAGTCTGCTTCTATTGTCACTTTCCGATTGCCTTTGATACCTGATTGTGGTAGGCATGGGGGCCTGCTTGTTTTGTGAGCATTCCTTGTAAAAAACTTAAACCCTGCTCAATATGTGCTCATTATAAGTCCAATGAAAACATCCAAGGAGAGGCCTCCTTCATTATCACCTTCTTTCCCTCTGCAGGAAGTGTGTTACTCAATAAATACATTCATGAGAGGAATGTACACCTGCCTAGTTCCTTCTCCTTTCAGCGAGGACAACTCTCCTAGGCAACCTCTGAAACCATGCTACTCAATCTGTCACATCCATTTGAAAATATTCAAGCACCCACACTGCCTTCTAAACCAAGTCCAATCTAAACTCATCCACCTAGCAATCAAGACTTTACAGCCACTCTTCAATTCAGCCTCCACATTCCACCTCTTGGACAGACAGAAAATGAAGTGCTTTATGTGTAATCCTCATGATAATCCTCTGAAATGGGTATTATTTATCCTTGTTTTTCAGACTAGAAATTTGAGGCTTATAGAGGTTAAGTAACTTGCCCTGAATAACCAATGTGTTTCATTTCTCAGGACTTCTGACATTACCATAAACTTGGTGGTTTAAAATAACAAAAATGTAATTACTTAAAGTTGCAGAGGGCAGAAATCTGCAATCTTGATGTCAGTAGAGCCTTGATCCCTCAGAAGCTTTTAGGAGAGAATTCTCCCTTGCCTCTCCAGCTTCTAGTGATCACAGACATTTGTTTTACAGCAGCCTCTGTTGTCATAAGCCCTTCTTCCTGTGTGTCCTTCTCTTATTTCTGTGTCCAAATCTTTTTTCCTTTTCCTAAGGCACCATGCACTGGCTATAAAGCCTACCAAAAAAAATCCAGGATGATGTCATTTCGAGACCCTTAAATTAATCACATCACCTAAGACCCAATTCCCATATAAGGTCATTTTTAGATATGAATTTGAGGAAAACACAATTCAACCCACTACACAGGGATTTGAAGTGGTATCTATTTCATTCCAAGTCTCTCTGTGTGTGTGTGTGTGTGTGTGTGTGTGTGTGTGTGTGGTGTGTCATTACCAATCTGGGCTGACCTTTACAGATAGAAAGAGAGACAAGAGGAAAAGGGTGATAGCATAGCTGGTAAAGCACATACATTACTATACATGAGGATATCAATTCAATCTCCTGGTCCTCACCAGAGGGGATAATCTTCATAAGCAAGTGTTACAGGCATCTTTCCTTCTCTCTTTCCCTCTTTCTTTTCTGTCTTTTATTCTCTGTTTAAAAAAAAGGAAAAAAGAAGGAAAATGGCTGCTGGGAATGATGGACTCATGCAGGTGTTGAGCCTCAGCAGTAACCTTGGTAGAAAGAGAGAAAGAAAGAAAAGAAGAGAGAAAGAAATGGAGAAAGAGAGAAAGAAAGAAATGAAAGAAAAGCGAGGGAAGGAGGGAGAAAGGAGGAAGAAGGGGAAATCGAGGGGAGGAGGACAGAGAGAAAAAAAACACAGCACCAGTGCAGTGGTTGTTGGGCTCAAACATGAATCACAAGCATGACAAAACAGGAGCACTATCCAACAAGCTTAATACATTTAACTGCTTCATTTCATCACTTCCCAAAAAGTTCTTGACCAAATTGGACTTCTCTCATTTTCCTTAACAAATTTTGCTCTTCCCTGCTTCACTGCCCTTGCTCATACTTTAGATGTGGACAAATGACTCCCTTTTTCTTTCCTTCAGCAAACTCTACTTTTAGATTTTTTTTCATTTTAATAGGCTACAAGATTGTAAGATTATAGTGTATACTTGCGAAAATTGTGAACAGCTGGAGATGGTTATGTTTAGTGAATTAAGATATGAAGGAGGAGGAGGAAGACAAAGGAGAAAGAAAGAAAGAAAAGAAAGACAAGAAAAGAAAAAAACAGAAGCAAAAAATTTTTCCTGGCTTTGTGAGGACTATAATGATTATATTTGGAAGTTGGGAGAGTAGAGCACACATAACTTTTGTGTGTGGTATGGAGTTATACCCAATTACCTTACAATTCTGTAACCATGAATCACAAATAATAATTGAGGAGGGGAGAGTGCATGAGGGACTGAAACTATGAATGCTAAATTCTTGTGGATGATGATGTACACTTTTGCAGGTCATGAATTATCCTGGGAAGGAGACAGTAATTGTGATTTCCCTATAGACGATGGGAAGACTGAAGTGGAGAAGATACAGAAGATATTCCTAGTCACACATCTAGTATGTAAAGAAACTGAGTAAAAACCCGACCAAAAAGCCTATCAGACTAGAATATGACCTACATTGTCCAGCTCTGTTTCAAGCTCAGTGCTCTCTGGTCTAACAAGCCTGAACATACTCTTACATTTGGGTATCTTGGGAGCTGTTGACCATTTGGCTGGGGAGATCTGAAGTATATGAGGATAAAAAGTAAATCTGGGAGAGCAGAGAATAGTTGTAGATAGATAATATGTGTGCAGGAGTGTATGCGTGTGATTTGATATGCATGGGCAAAAAGTATCAAGTTTATAAGAACCAGTTTGGGAGTCCAGGCAGTGGCAAACCCAGTTGAGTGCACACATGAGCGTGTGCAAGGACCCAGATTCAACCGCCTGGTCATCACTTGCAAGTGGGGAAACTTCATCAGTAGTGAAGTCGGTCTGCAAGTGTCTTTCTTTCTCTCTTTCTCCTTCCCTTCATCTCTCCCAATTTTTCTCTGTCCTATCAAATAAAAGAGAAAAAAAAAAAAAAGGCCACTGGGAGCTGTGGATTCATCGTGCAGGCACCAAGTTCCATCACTAACCCTGGAAGAAATAAATAAATAAATACAGATGACTCAAGAGTCACATCTGGACTCTAGTCTTATCCCAGACTCTTAACATCTGAACAAATCTGGACAAGTCACTTATCTCTCTGAACTCGTCTGTTTTAAAATGGCCTGTTAATTTCACTGGGTCATTGGGAGAACCTGTTAAATTAGAAGTGATGCTCTAAAAGCTCTAGTCTATTCAGGGCATTGCATATAAAGATAAGAAGGGACAGACAAAATAGCTCACTTGGATAGTGTGCTCTGAGACCATGTGTAGGGCCCAACTTCAAGGCTGGTCCTCACTGCACGAATAGGCTGGTGATCTCTTTTACTCTCTCTTTGCTTTTCTGCAAAGTAAGAGAGAAGTAAAAGTAGTGATCCCTAATTTTAAGGAGTATTGATTCCACTAGGGGAAGTATACAAATAAAAACTAACTTAGGTGGTCTGGGAGGTGGCGCAGTGTATAAAGCATTGGACTCTGAAGCATAAGGTCCCGAGTTTAATGTACCAAGAATAAAGACTGGTTCCTTCTTTCCTCCTATCTTTCTCATCAATCAATAAATAAAATCTTTAAAAAAATAAAATAATAAAAAAAATAGCCTATTGTATGCAAAGTGAAGATGGGTGAAAATGAAAGCTCTACATGGTATGACAAATTAACTTATGTTTAATCCCACATTACAAGCCTGCCACCGGCTCCCCCACTATCCCAACAGAGAGCATTACTATGAAACCTTCTCTAAGCAGAAGTGGCATAAAGCAAAAAAACAATTACCATTGATTTATGTGGCAAAACTCTAAGCCTTCCCAACTCCCCCCCAAATAACTAGCCCAATCATACCATATGACACATAAGTCCTGATATAACACTAACAAATAGCAAAAGCAGGAATGACATGATGCATGCACAGCTTACAGAAAGTAGTCCCTGGGGAAAAAGCTGACCAGTACCCCTTCCTTTTTTTTTTTTTTTACTGTAAAAGGGAACATCTGGCACAATTCTTCTAAAAAGATACAAATGTAGGTCTTCTGGGAATGTGAAGAGATATAGCGTGAACTTTCAACAAATTGGGGATACCTGCATCAACAACTCCATTTTGCCAACAGAGCAGGTAGATTTTAGGAAAAGGTGAAATAGTTCACCTGGGAGGGCAGCTGCTTCACCATGCTTATGGCCCAGCTTTGAGCCCTTATTATGCCCACGTGGGAGCATGATGGCACTGCATAAGATTCAGTACTGTAGTGACTCTCCCTTTCTGTGTCTGCCTACAGCCATGTGCAAAGCCCCAGGGAGAATAAATAAATAAATAAATAAATAAATAAATAAATAAATAGCAGATGGTTTTGCATAGTTCATTCAGCATCACCTTGAACTATTTCAAAGACCCACTAATGTTAAATGGTATGACCAGAATTCCTTCCAGGCCTGTACCATGTAAATCTTTATTCTGATCACCTCTCTGTAGTGTTTCCTGGAACACTTCAAGAATGCAAAATGCACGAAGATGGCAATGTTTGCTTTTAAATGAAAAAACAGGAAGAGAAAAGGCAAGAGAGAGACCTTATAAAATTGTGTTGCTTGGACAAACATGAAGTCCTGTGATTGTTACTTTTAGTGTGTGAAAACTACTCAGAAAGACAGGAAGGAGAAAAGATGTGGAAGGGGACACTAGAAGTCCCCTTCTAGCGAAAGGATGACAAAACCATCAACTAAGTGCTGTGTGATTTACACTAAATTGCATTAATATCAGAAAGGAGAATTTAGTTAAAGATCTGCCTGGCCAGTTCACAGACTGAAAATCATCAGTTTCCTTTTTACCTCACTCAAACTTTATGACTTCCTCTAATACTTTGGTCAAGTTTGGAACCATCATGAACACTGAGGGAACAAAGCAAGGTACATCTGTTCAGTCACCAATTTACCAAAGTCAAAGATCTACTGATTTTTAATGTAATTTAACATTTAGGTGACCCAAAATACTTCCTATCAGCCAAAAAAAAAAAAGGCAAATCACTTTTCATTACTGTAAGTCATGGTTCCAATGGAGAGATGTCAGGAATATTCAAAAAACAGGTCATAGTTGGTTACTACTAACTGAAAGAAGTAAATATTATATCAAAAGTTATACAAATTAAAATGTTCTATCAGAAATCATATCACAATAATCATAAGTGTCTTGTTTGGGTATGAAAAACATGTAAGAATGCCTTTTTTCCACAATTTTCTTTTATTATAAGACATGTAGGTAAAAACTTGCATATTCTGAAAAATATAGAAAATAGTAATAAAATGGACATTCTTAAGAAATATGTTCATAAATATACTTTATCAAATGTTAAAATGATTGATATTTGCAAAATAATAATAAATAGAGCAGAGCTGTGGCATACAAGAGTCAACCCAAAGTTTCAGAAGTGTTCGTGTTTCATGTTATATAAAATTGGAGATTTTTTTTTTATTATGTTTACAAAATTGGCATTTGCACTCAGTCTGATTTTAAAATATTTTGATGGTGTTACTATGACTTAAAACAATATAATGAAACAAATGGTGACTGGACTATGTAGAAGTTGAGTAAAATAATTCTCCCAAAATAAAAGATACCAGGACATAGAAGATAAGATTTTTGAACCCACAGTGATGTATCTCTCATCCCCGTTTCTGCAAACTTCTGGATCCCCAACAGTGGTCACTGAACAAAAACTGCTAAGCTTTAGTTTCCAGGAAGGTCCATCATTTCTTTTCACAGTTTGATGGAGTAATAATAGTCATGACCATGGTGAGTTCATTTAGAAACCTAGCTCCATGAAAGCACAGAGAAAGAAATTCTCCCTCCTTTGAGGGAACCCTTTGACAACCTTCCTATATTTATGACCCCAATTCATCTATCAGAATGTTCATGGTAAAGGGTTGGTTCTTCAGCCACTGATGGGTATCTCTTGTGGGTTTCAACTGTCTACTATCCAAAGGAGAGAGTAAATACCAAACAGATCCTCTAATGAGCCTTGTTGTTCAAGCGGCAAGGTCAGACGTTACCTATAAATAAATACTGACTCTTTACAAAGATCTTACATTTCCCATGCATTTTTGTTGTCCATGAGGCTAGCATATTAATTCCCAGCTGCAATGGGGGAAGCCAGATCTAACAATATGTAAGAATGCAATCTAATATAGATTATCAGTCCTGGTGGCCTTCGATGATGTCCATCTGCAGGACATCTAGGTGACTCTGGGAGCCTAGAGCACAGAGAGGTCATGACAAGATTTGGACTTGAGTTTGAAGGCCATGTTCTTGTTATTCTTGGCCACGATCTTGCCCCAGAAGCGCCTGGCTTTCCTGGGGATGCTCTCCCTCCTCTTCTGGTAGGCCAGCCGCCGCTCATTCTTCTCCTTGCTGTCTCGCCGAAGGCGGACCTGCCGCACAATGCCCTCAAACAGCTCCTTCACGTTGTGCTGGACAGCCGCAGAAGTTTCAATGAACTTGCAGTCAAACACCACAGCACATGCTCTCCCTTCTGGTAAGGAATGGAGGGGAGAAGGATGTCAGAGGGAATGCTGAAGTCCTCTACAGTGTACAGCCAAGCTGGGTGACTCCTGATCTCTTTTAATTTTATTATTTTTTTTATTGCCACCAGGGTTATTGCTGGGACTCACTGCCTACACAATGAATGCACTGTTCTGGTAGTCTTCTTTCTTTTTCCCCCGCCCTCCCTCTCTCCCTCCCTCCCTCCTTTTCACTCATTTAATAAGACAAAGAGGCATTGAAAGAGGAGGAGGACTGCTTTACTGCTTCTGAAGCTTCCCCCTGCAGGTGGTGGACTGGAATTTGAACCTGGTTCCTTGTGCATGTTAACAGGTGTGCTCAGCCAGGTGCCCCATTGCCTGGTTCCCTGACACTTAGTTTCAAACTGTCCAGGGGTGTAAGTCAGTCAGTCATGAGATAGCTATGGGAGGACACTCCAACACACAATCCCGAGACATAAACAGCATCAAAATCTGACAAGAAGACTTCCAGGGGGGTCGGGCAGTGGCGCAGTGGGTTAAGTGCAGGTGGCGCAAAGCACAAGGACTGGCTTAAGGATCCTGGTTCGAGCCCCCAGCTCCCCACCTGCAGGGGAGTCACTTCACAGGCCAGGCGGTGAAGCAAGTCTGCAGGTTTCTATCTTTCTCTCCCCCTCTCTGTCTTCCCCTCCTCTCTCCATTTCTCTCTGTCCTGTCCAACAACTAACAACATCAACAATGGCAATAATAATAACCACAACAAGGCTACAACAACAAGGGCAACAAAAGGGGGGAAAAATGGCCTCCAGGAGTGGTGGATTCATGGTGCAGGCACCGAGCCCAGCAATAACCCTGAAGGGAAAAAAAAAAAAAAAAAAAACTTCCAGAAGCAGGGAAATAACCTTAGAGCTGTTCCAGCATAAATTTACTGTGTGAAGGTTCAGTTTCATCCAATACAGGAATATTAAAAATGGTACTATGGTTAAAAGGTTGTAACATTTTTTTAATGTTCACAGCAACTGTGAAAAAAAATACATTCTGACTTTTAGATAGATGAAAAAACTAAAAAGGTAAGATTTTTTTAAAGTTTGAGGATGTTGTCATGATCTATATGAATTCATTCTCAAACTCATATTCTATTTCATTTTGTGTGTTTATTACTGAAATTTTACAACTCTGGGCCTTCCTTTTTAGACTGACAAGAGACAGAAATACCAGAGCTTTCTTCCAGCAGAAAGACCCAAGCTTCAACCTCGGTCACGTATATAGCAAAGCAAGTAAACTTTCCAACTGAGCTAGTTTGCCAGCCCCAGACTCACAGCCTTCATTTTTCCAATTTGGTTCTTCAGTAATGAAAAGATGAATTCTACCACATAGATTTCCTCTTTTAAAAAAGTTTAAGCTGTGGTGGCCAGGTGGTGGAGGTACACCTGGTTAAGTGTACCCATTACAGTGAGCAAGGACCTAGGTTCAAAGCCCCTGGTCCCCACCTGCAGGGGGCAACCTTCATAGTGATGAGGTAGGGTCGCAGGTTTCTAACTTTCTCTCTCCCTCTCCCCTCTCGATTTCTATCTCTATCCAATAATAAATAAAGGATTTAAAAAACATTTTTTAAAAAGTTTAAGCTGAGGCAATATTTAAGCAGTAAAGTGCACAACCTGCCATCCAGATAACCATGTTCAATCCCCTACACTGGATATGCTAGAGATGAATAGTTAGTTGTCTAGAGACAGCCCCCCACCATCTCTCTATCCTCATAAAAATAAATAAGACATTTTAAATCATTTTAGACTGCAGGAAGGAAAGGTTTACAAGAGATGAAACAGTGTTTCAGGTCTCTCTCTCTCTCTCTCTATATATATATATACATATATATATATATACATATATATATATATATATATATATATATATATATTCTACAACCCCCTTCCCTCTCAATTTCTGTTTCTACCCAAAACAAATAAATGAATAAATAATTACAGGTAGACCAGATGAACAAGTGGAGCAACAACTATCATAGAGATGACTCAACAGAAATGGAGGAGTCTTAAGAGTATACACAGAATGGTCTTGGAGGTGCTGAAGTGTTGGACTTGAAATTATTAGAACCCGTGTTTAATCCCAGATATCAGATGTGCCAAAGTGATGTTCTTTTTTATTTTAACTTTTATTATATTTATTTATTGGATAGAGACAGCCAGAAATCAAGAAGGAAGGGGGTGATAGAGAGGGAGAGAGATAGAGAGACACCTGCAGCCCTGCTTCACCACTCATAAAGCTTTCCCCCTGCAGGTGGGGACCGGGGGCTCGAACCTAGGTCCTTGGGCATTGTAATGCATGCGCTTAACCAGGTGCGCCACCACCTGGCCCCCAAAGTGATGTTCTAATTCTCATCCCTTCTGTCTCTCTCATGTTAATAGTCTTTTATGGAAAAGTACACACAGAAGTCCATGCACTGTCCTAGTGACTGCCAAACTCCAGCTTCATAAAAGAAGAAGGGAAGAACAAATATCTCAAAGACAATACAGATGACCCAGAGACTGTGATTGTGACGCCTGTCCTCTTACCTGATACAGATACTTCCCGGCACCGTACAAGGTCACTTTTGTTGCCAACCAAGATTATAGGAATATCCTCTGTTTGTCGGGCCCTGCGAAGCTGGATTCGCAGTTCAGAGGCCTTCTCGAAGCTGGCTCGGTCTGTGATGGAGTACACAATCAGGTAGGCATCCCCGACTTGCATGCAGTGGTCTTGGAGCCATTCATTCTCCCCCTAATAAAATAAGAAGACCTCTCATGAATTCAGATTGCCCTGGTAAGGCATCAGTGTGCCATAAATAAATAAATACTTGTAGGTATGCAACCCAGGTTCAAGCCTGACTCCTATTGCACTGGAGGAAGCTTTAGTGCTTTGGAGTCTTTCCCTCTGTCCCTCTGTCTCTGTCTGTCTCCTTCCATCTGAAAGAGTCAGCCTGGAGCCATGAGAAAAATAAAAGAAAGGGAAAGGAAGGGAATGAACAGTATGTATGCCTTCTTATTCCTATAAGAAGAAAATGTATGGCAACTCCCCAGAATGCATCTTTTTTGCAAAGACTATGAAAAGCTTGGTGGCTGTATAGACAGCTAGCTCATATAGTGTTTACACTGAAACAGTTTACCTTCCAAGTCTCTTTATGGTTTGAGTTGCTCTTTATGGTTTGAATTGCGACCAAACACGATTTCCACCTTCTATCATAACTACCAATAAATGAGCCTTTTACTGACTTGAAAAATTAAATTTAAGAAAATTCCCCTTTGGGAGTCAGGCGGTAGCGCAACGGGTTAAGCACACATGGCGCAAAGCGCAAGGACCGGCTCAAGGATCTGGGTTCGAGGCCCCGGCTCCCCACCTGCAGGGGAGTCACTTCACAGGTGGTGAAGCAGGTCTGCAGGTATCTATCTTTCTCTCCCCCTCTCTGTCTTCCCCTCCTCTCTCCATTTCTCTCTATTCTATCCAACAACGACATCAATAATAACTACAATAATAAAACAATGAGGACAACAAAAAGGAATAAATAAATAAATATATATATATATATATAAAAGAAAAGTCGTGATGTATTAAAAAAAAAAATCCCCTTTGCTTTTCCTAAGAGATTAAAGTAAGGATCCTTCTGTGAAGATGGTGGGATTTTCAGTAAAGGTCTAGCACTATAAGTTGAGATGCCCAAAATCTTTGAAAAGCAAATATTGAAACCTTGAATTGAGAATGTCAAGTTCATATAATATGGTTTATGACATTTAAAATTATCATCCACTCAACAATTTGTTTGGCTTCGTATGTTAACTCTCTTTTCAGTCACCAGGTTCCAGATGCCACCAGGATGCTGGCCAGGCTTCCCTGGATTGAAGACCCCACCAATATGTCCTGGAGCTCAGCTTCCCTAGAGACCCACCCTACTAGGGAAAGAGAGAGGCAGACTGGGAGTATGGACCGACCAGTCAACGCCCATGTTCAGCGGGGAAGCAATTACAGAAGCCAGACCTTCTACCTTCTGCAACCCTCAATGACCCTGGGTCCATGCTCCCAGAGGGATAGAGAATAGGAAAGCTATCAGGGGAGGGGGTGGGTTATGGAGATTGGGTGGTGGGAATTGTGTGGAGTTGTACTCCTCCTATCCTATGGTTTTGTTAATTAATCCTTTCTTAAATAAAAAAAAAAAAATTATCATCCAGAGCCAGTAAGAAAGCTCAGTATGTGAAAACCTCCAGTATGCTTTAGACCCCAGAGAACCCAAAGTCAACCACTGGCGCCATCATAAATTAGAGCTTATTGGTGATCTGGCCTTCCTCTGTCTTTCTAGCATTAAAAAATAAATATTTTCTAAAAATAAATAAATGTATACGGGGCTGGGGATACAGCATAATGGCTATGCAAAAGACTTTCATGTCTAAGGCTTCAAGTTTCCAAGTTCAATCCCCAGCACCACCATAAATAAGAGCTGAGCAGTGCTTTGGTATCTCTCTGTCTCTCTTGTCTATCTTTCTCTCTGTAGCTCTCTCATTAAAATAAATAAATAAGGAACAGGATGGCAGAGGACCTAGTGAGGGTTGTATTATTGTGTAGAAAACTGAGAAATGTTATGCATGTACAAACTACTGTATTTACTGTCAACTGTGAAACAATCCTCCAATAAATAAATTATTTAAGTAAAAAAAATAATAAACTTATCCATATTTTGGCTCTATCCCTAAAAAAATTTTTTTTTTCATTTTTAGAATTAAGGGCAAATCACTCAATAATGAGTGACCAGTACTCTACAATAGTCTCATATCTCAGAAACATTTCTTATTAAAAAAAAGGAAAGAGTTCACCTCATCCACAGCACCATAAGAGTAAAGCACACTGATTGTAGAAAGGTAAACCCCAAATGAACTAGCAGAGAGCTACAGGCTCTGCATACCTTGTTTTCCCACATGTCCAGGAGTATAATAGTGGCACTTTCCCCGTCAACAATCAGTGTCCGCTCATATGTATCTTCTAGAAAAGAAAGAGCAATGATACTAGAGTGAGTCAAAGAGGCCACGCTCATGCATAAGATAGCCCTGCCCCCAGTTCCCACTCTAACTTCCAATCGTAATCGGCACTTATGTGGCAGAGTTCAGCACAATCCCACAGTCTGCTTACAGAACAGTCTTCATGAACATGGTACTAGGCCAAAGAAAGCAGCCAGAGAAACAGCTCAACTGGAAAAGCAGGAAACTTGCATGCCTGAGGCTCTCACTTCAATGCTCAGTATTACATGTACTGAAGTGGTTGGAATAGTGACCTAGCTTTTCTCTCTTCATCTGTCTGTCTGTCTCTTTCTCTTTCTCTCTCGCTCTCTTTCAAGAAATCCTCTCTGAATCTCATAGGAAATAAACAAGATAACTATTCCAAAACAAACTGAGACTAGAAAATAAATGTACTAAATAAGCAAAGAAATACACAGATATTCACAAAAGTCAAGTACTACCCTTTTATCACTTTCAACAATATTCTACATAAATTTTCCCCAGTAAGTACTAAATAGAACACCTATATCTTCTGAATGTATACCACTGACATTAACTGAAGTGAAAGACATTCAGTTCCACCATTCCTGTGTCCTTCAAACAGGAAAATCACTTATGAAGAGAAATTTAAGTTTCAACTTAGATTCAACTGGGAAGCCCTGAGGAAGCACTAAGTGCTCAGTGGAATCATGAGCCCTGTTCATTCACAAGCCTTACACAGAAATCCATTGTACCTTTCATCAGAGTGATTACTGGACAGTCATGGTCTCAGAAACTGAGATGTATCTCTTTTTGAGATATGCAAGAAGAGAAAGCAAAGAGAGAGAGAGAGAGAGAGAGAGAGAGAGGAAGAGAGAGAGAGAAAGAGAAGGAAGAAAAAGAAAGGAAGGAAGGAAGGAAGGGAGGAAGGGAGGGAGGGAGGGAGAGAAGAACTGGAGACTACCCCTGTTTTGGCTGACTTTATCTTCCTTTAAAAAAAAAAGTTCTCTAGGAATAAAAAGACTTGTTTTTCCATCTAGAGAATGGCAGAAGCACAGACTGTTATTCTGCTTGGTAATGGAAACTTTCCTCTCTGCTCTGAGGCCCACACTGTGTGTGGCTAGAGGGTGAAAGCAGTGCAATGAGCCAGAGCACATCCAGTCCAGAAAAATCGGGGGGGGGGGGGGGGAGGAGAGGGGCCAAAAAGAGGAAGGTGGGGCTAACAGGGATTTTTGCAAGATGGATTCCCATTATCATAATAAGCCTTCCTGTTCCAAATTTCATCATTTGAAATTTTTTATTTTCATAATCACTTTTCTTTCATTTTGCTTGGAATATCTTCCCTCGGATATCCGCCTGGTCTGCTTCCTCACCTCCTTCTGGGGGAAACACTCCCTGACCAGTTGCAACACCTCTCCCCTACCAGTATTCCTCATTTCCATTTCATTGTCCTTTGTTGTGCCTATTGCTATCTAACATGTAATGTGTTTGGTGTTTTCAAAAATTAATTTTGAAGTTTTTTTTTTTTTTTTCTACCAGAGCATTGCTCAGCTCTGGTTTATGGTGGTGCAGGAGACTGAACCTGGGACTTTGGAGCCTCAGGTATGCAATTCTCTTTGCATAATCATTATGCTATCTACCCTTGCCCCCAAAATTATTTTCTATCCCACTCAGTATCTCAAATGTTATGAGAAAGATTTATATTTGTCGTTTACTGCTGTCTTCCCCCACATCAAGGGTAGTACTTGGATTATTGTGGGTGACCAGTAAATACTTTTCAAATGGATAGATAAACAGTAAATAGAGCACTGATTACAGCTGTAAGCACAGGAAACTTAAATTCAAATTTGGATGTCATTCCTTATTAACTATGTGGCTGGACCACTTAAAGCTCTCTGGGCCTCAGTGTCTCCATCTGTATAGGATAAATAAGATAAAAGCAGTTTACATGTTTTAGGGCTATGTGCCAGTCACATATATCAAGTCTGAGCACAAAATAGAAACCAAGGAATGTTAACTACTAACATCTTTTTTCCGGATGGAATAAACTGGTTCTTGCCATACTGGCTACTTCTACACATAAAAAAACCTTCACATATATTTAGGGAACCAGGATATTTTTTGTTTTATAACTATATTGTCACAGTGACATATGTCATATCCAATATCAAAGATGGCATTACTGGTTTAATTAGGGAGAAGGAGAAAGAAAAGAAGGAGAAGAAGAAAATAAAGTTAACGGGACTTCCTTCATCTAGGAATGGGAATCAGGAGAGGGGCAGGAGGGGAAATGTGGACAAGTGAGAAGTTACCCATGGATGGAGTTGTCTTTCTGTCAGTTCCCTGATGTCTGCAGGTGTCAATCAGTAGTCAGTGGTAATTGTTTCCCACTGAGGGAGTGTCTGTTATGTCCATCATGCTTGTCAACCATAATATGCAGCATGAATAGGATCGCAGTGGAATGCACTTTTGGCTTATGTGAGAACAGGATCTCATCACCTCAGCAGACACATGTACATAGCAGAATAAATGGAAATTATCAGAGCCTGGGGAGCATGGGTAGGAGTGAAAGATTGTTCCTTACTACCTTAGAATATTTACTTTTTTTTCTAATACCCCTCCCTGTGCTCAGAAAACTCAATAGGGGAAGAAGAGGGAGGAAACAGGGGAAGCTTTAGGGCCCTGGTGCCTAATGGCAGGAAAACACATCATCTAGTCTTAACCTACAGCTCAGCTCAGCACCCAATAGTAGGTATAAGGGATTCAGAATCCTTGTGTGTCCAAATTCTATACCCCAAAAGTTATGGGAAAAACTCAAACTTTCCATTGGTTTTAGAACTATGGGGGCTTCAGGGGTTGGGGTGGGCAGTGGTACACGTGGCTAGGTGCACACATTACCATGTCCAAGGACCCAGGTTCAGGCCTGGCATCTCACCTATAGGGGAAGGAAGGAAGCTTCACAAGTAGTGAAGCAAATCTGCAGGTGTCTTTTTTTCCTGTCTATTTCTCCTTCCCCTCTCATTTTTTCTGTCCTATCAAAAGAAGGAAAGAAAAAAAAAAAAGGAAAAATGGCTGCTCACAGAAGTGAATTCAATGTGCAGGCACAGAGCCCCCAGATAACCCTGGTGGCCATAAAAATAAATAAATACACTATCAGGACAAATATAGAGGAAAAAGTAGACTGAGAATTACAGGGGTAAAATTAGGTCCAAAATGCTTTGCTATTCTTTAAGGTTCCTTACAGGATCATTCTGTTTGGACTTAAATCTGCTGAAAATCATTGCTGGAATCTCAAGAACCTAAAGCAATACATCTCCACTTACACCTCTGGCAACACACTTGGATTCTTCACAAAGTTTAAGCAGAGGAGAGCAGTCTGTAGTAAAAATTCTAGGATTTTCTTTCCCACTTAGTTTGTTCCCCTTCTAGATGTTCCAAGTGGTGATCAGTGAGGAGAAGGAAAACAATAATATGCAATATTCTTGCCTTTAGGTTCATGATTAGTCAACAATTTGTTCTGCTTTATATCTTAACTCTTTTTCAACTACCAGGTTCCAGATGATACCAGGATACCAACCTGACTTCCCTGGGCAGATGACCCCATCATGTGTCTTGGAGCCCTGCCTCCCCAGAGCACTGTCCCACTAGGGAAAGAGACAGACAAGCCGGGAGTATGGATCAACCTGCCAACACCCATAATCAGCAGGGAAGCAATTACAGAAGCCAGACCTTCCACCTTCTGCATCCCACAATGATCCTGGGCCCATACCCCCAAAGGAATAAAGAATATGGGAGCTATCAAGGGAGAGCATTGGATATGGAGCTCTGGGGGTGGGCAATGTGTGGAAATGTACCCCTCTTATCCTATAGTCTTGTCAGTATTTCCATTTTATAAATAAAAATTAAAAGAGAGAGAATATGCAGTTCTCTAACCTTGCCCTGAGTTATGTTGTACAAAGTGTTGTGGTCTATTAACTTGTAAAAATTTTCTCTAACCTGGGGAGGGGAAGTTCTCATTTTTTCAGCATTCTTGAGGAAAACTTGGGCTGCGGGGGTGTGGTGAGGGGTTGTTCACAGGAAGAGATCACCTTAATGAGGCAGGGTTTCTATAACTGACTGACTGTAGTTAGTTGCCATTTCCCAAGCATGGAAGCTACATAGAAATCCTTTCACATTGGGGAGACAGAATAATGGTTATGCAGAAATCCATTCACATGCTGTCTTTCAAAAGTTGTGAGGCTCTAGCATTCCTCTCTCCTTGTCCCTCCCCCCACCTAAAAAAAAAAAGATAAAAACACCTTTCTATTGCTTTTAGTTTTCATAGCCCAAGAGATTCTAAGAACCTCTGGGTGAAACATCAGCTCAAAGAGTAGTGTCCTGCCCTCTAGAGGCTTGTGTTGGCTGCATGGTTCATAGGGCCCCAGCCAAGGGTGATCAGGGTGGACAGGGACTGCAAACAATGAACATGCAAAACTGAGAAAATCAGTTCAGGGAAAGGAAAGAGACTCATAATTAAATCTAATATTTATTGCAAAATTATTGTGCACTGGGCACTTTGCTACATGCTTAATGTTTGTTATCTCCTTTAATCCTCTTAATACCCTATGCAGTAGTCATTTTCCCTATTTTAGCAATCACAAAGCTTGAAAAGGTCAAGTATCTTGTCCTAAAGCACTCAACTAAGCTGCTGTCAGAGTTGAGGCTTAAAGTCACATTATCAGACTGTAAATCCAGAGCACTCTCTTCTAGTGTGTATGTGTAGTGTGGTGTGGTGGTGTGTGTGTGTGTGTGGTGTGTGGGGGGGTGTGGTGTGTGTGTGTGTGTGTGTGTGTGGTGTGGGGGAGGTGTGGGGTGTGTGTGTAATGCGGTGTGGTATGGTGTGGTGTGGTGTGTGTGGTTTGTGTGTGTGTGTGTGGTGTGTGTGTGTGGTGTGTGTGTGGTATGTGTGATATGGTATGGTGTGTGTGTGGTGTGGGGGGGTGTGGTGTGTGTGGGGTGTGTGTGTGTAGTGTGTGTGGTGGGGTATGGCATGGTGTGGTGTGGGTGTGTGAGTGTATGTGTTGTGTGTATGTGTGGTGTGGTGTGTGTGGTGTGTGTGTGTGTGTTCACAGGGGTATTACATCTGTCTCAGAGCCCCCAAATTCCACTTAGCTTTAGGGTCCAGCTCAGAAGTCAACCATGGTTTAAGTTCAGTAACTACTTAGGAATGGATAGGTGGATGGGTTGGGTATATGGATAGACAATACTGAATAGGCACAGATATTAATGATTATTGTGCTAAAAACAAAAACAACATCCATTTTTATTAGGAGACATAATGAAAATATTATGTAGATTTTTTCTTCTGGTTGATGCTGGAAAAAAAAATAGAACGACGTAAGGATGTGCTTTGGGAACCCTACTGTTGGGAAACAAAGTCAACTAATGATTCTAAAAGTCATTTGTAGAAAAGGATGTAATCTGAGATGGTATAACTCACTCAAATATGACACATTAAATAGGAAGATCATCTGAGAAATTTCTTCTTGCCAAAGAGTATCTGTGTGAGGAAGCAAAGAGAGGATTCTCCCTCTGTCCTGAACTCTATTAAACAAAAAGATTTCCCAAATACGGAAGTCTGCCTTCCCAAATCCCAGGTCTGAGTGGGCCTTCTTTTCAATCTATACCTGTGAGGTACTAGCCTCTGAAGAAAGCACTTCACTGTATATTTTCTAACTTTTTTTTAATTCCTCTCTCTTAAAAAAAAAAAAAAAAAAAAAACATTTTCTACTGCCCTCTTCCATATGTCAACCCCCAAATCACTTTAATACAGTTTCTTAAAGTATTGGTTAATTTTACCCTACTTTGAATCACAGCTGTTGAAACTTAATTCAGTCCTAAGAGGGCAGGAATCCTGTTCCTTATGCATCACTTGGTAGCCTATATCTGGCACAGAGCTAAGCATGAAGGTGACCACCTTGCCCAAAGTACTGTATGTAGAACTTAGCAGCATTTGGATGCAAAACCCAGGAGCATTGTGATACACTGAAAAAATGTGGGGTGATAAAGTTATCAACTACAACTGGCCCTATTATGAACTAGTTTTTTTCAACCTGGGAAAGTCTCTTGATTTTATAAGCCTCTACTTCTTCAACAGTACAATAGGGATGTTATATATTAGTATATAACAACTATATATGTTATATATTAGTATATAACAACTTAGTATACTTTTTGTAAATATTGCCAAGTTCCAAGTGGGAAATATCTAGCATGGTACCTGGAACATAACAGGTTCCCCCTATCAATGACAGCATGAGAAAAACACCAAGCTGGAAATAAAATTCCAAACTCTTAATTGTAGTGATTCTTGACAAGCCACTTAGTTTTCCTGAGTGTCTATTTTACTTATAAGATTATAGGAATTATCACAAAATAAAATAGTAGCAAATACAAAACACTTAAGAAAATACCTCTGTCATAAATACTCATCCTATATCATCCTCCCTACCTTTTCATATAATGACAGTCACCCACCAGCCTTTACAAAAATAAATAAATAAAATGCAATTCCACAATACTGCCCCCATTTTTCCTTTGACTCTTACTTAGCTACAGTCCTCAAGATTTCAGAAGAGAAATCCATGTTACCTCAATGAGTCATCATTTATAACCCAGTTCCTGAACTGCCATCTTAAGCAGAGAACTCCTTCACCATGCAGTGAGGGGGAACAAAGAGTAAGTGAAAGTGGTCTGGTAGTGGGGAAGGAGTAGGATTCCTGCACATCATCAGGTAGAGGGCAGAACTGAATCATCACTAAGGCATCTTCCTACTCTTGACCTTCATGATTCAGATCTGACTCAAAACAGAGTACGTACAGACCATGCCACTTAAATAAGCACTGAAAGGTTCTTCCTTCATGTCTCAGCTGCAAATAGGGGCAAGTAGCTTGCCCTGGTGATGTCTGCCAAGACAGAAGCCACAGCATGTAGAAAGACCCTAGAGGAATGCCATTAGCTACTGGGATCCTCATATCACCTCCTAGAATATAGTTAAGCTTTACATGTATTTGAGAAGTACTTTTTTTTTTATTATTAGATTATGCCACTTAGAAGCAGTTTTGGAAACTGCACAGGGAAAATTCTCTTGAAAAAGAATAACATTTATCATCACTGGCACACTTCAGATTTAAAAAGAAAACAAAACCAATGGCTCAGACAGTGTAGAACTATGCCCTATAATCTCACAATCTTGTAAACCACGATTAGTCACAAATTTTAAAAATGATGTAATCACAAGCAAATAAACAATAAAACAAAGAAAAACCCAATGTCATGGGCTTGAGCCCAGCTCATACTGCACTGAAGGAAGCTCTAGTGCTATGGTCTCTTCTCTCCCTTTACCTCCCTCTCTCCCTCTGTCTCTATTTAAAAACAATAAACACAAGCAAACAAACAAAAATGTATAGAACCAGAGAGATAGAATAACAGTATGCAAAAACACTCATGCCTGAGACTCCCAAGTCCCAGGTTCTATCTCTGGTAATACCATAAGCCAAGACTGAGTATGCTGGGGGGGGGGAGCAATTTTAAATACAAATACAGGTTTTGAATAATCTCACACCCTCAAAAGACTCCAGTACTAGTGGGGAAAGGTGGATGAAAAGATGAAGCATAACAATTTTTCAAATTGTTTTGGCTTTAGATACAACATGGGGAAAGGCTGTGTGTCTGCACAGAGCTACTGACAGGTCCAGGTCAAAGTTATAAAGAGCCAGAGATAGGATCCTGACTCTCTGACTCTGCCCCTCATTAATCAACCTTCTTCCCACCTCCAAACCCTGTAACACTGGCATTAAAGAAACCTCCATCTCTGGCCCAGGTTCTGTCTGCAAGCATTTTCACTTTCATGCCCTGAAAGCCTGTGCCAGGACGTTTCTGGGGACTCAGCTTTCTCTGTCAGTGCCAAGAATGCATAGCAGCAGTTCTCAACTCTGCAGATAAATGATTCACCACCATCCCCACCCTTTTTATGTCCAGACCACTATGACAGACAGAAGCCCACCAGGGCTAGGCCACCTACCTCCCAGGACCTCACAGTCACTGTCCATGCTGTCATGCACTCCTGCAAAGATGTTGGCCAGAGTAGACTTGCCTACCCCCTGCTCCCCTATCAGTACCACCCGGTAGTAGGTGTTCCCTGACTCAGAGGAGATAACTGAATCTGTGGAGTCTGAGGACCAGCTTCGGCGACAGTGGTCCTCAGGGGCAGCAGAGTAACGGTTGCGCCGGTTGTGCTGGTGGGGCTCCTTCTGGACCATCAGATGCCTGGTATCTGCAGGGATGCTCCAGCGCTGCTGCTGTGGCTGCATGCCCACAGTGCCCTGGCGCATGGTGACATTATTCAGAGTCATCGCTGGATCCTGGAGAGCAAAGTGTTCAAGACATTAGCATAGGCAAGAGCTCAGAGGGTTCACACACATGGGCAGTCATCAGTGACATTTCATTAGATGGCACCCTGATAGATGGAAACCCAGTGAAACAGTCTCTGGGTTCCAACAAACTTGAAAGGTTTTTAAACTGACATAAGGGAGCTGGCAGTGGCACACACATCATCATGTGTGAGGACCTGGGTTCAAGCCCCTATTCCCCACTTGTGAGCGGCAAGTTTCATAAATAGTTAAGCAGTGTCACAGGTGTCTCCTCCCATCTTTATCCCCTTCCCTCACCATTTCTGTCTCTATCAGAAATAAACAAACTGACACAAGCAGACTCACACAGTTTAGCAGCCAGCTCCTCAAGCCAACTGTCATTTGCAAAGGAAAAAATTAAGTACCAGTAACACTGCCCACTAGCCAGGGGCTTCCTCTATCCTCAAAGAAGCCTCTTGGGAGTCCCAATCAGACATGGCCAGAAGCAGCCAAAGTGACCCCAACAATCTCAGAGATGGCCTGAAAAGCAACAAGTAAAAGGAGCTGAGGGAGGCAGCTGGTGAGGTTAGCTGCTCTTTTCTAAATACAGCTCTTTAATGAACCCGCATCTACAGGCTTTTGTGCCTCAGTGGGAAACACTTGGAATGACATCACTCCCCCAGGCTGGACCTGACAAATACTTATTGGAACTTCCATGTTTAGTAAAGTTGGTTTGGTGCTCTCCAGCTGCCTAAATCGGCTGCTATGTGGACACTGAAGGAAAGAGTATATTTGGGGCTTATGCCTCCACACTGCCCTCTTGCCTGCCCTTGCACTTTTCCAATGTTCCAGCTCCAAGTCTCCTAATTCTGTCGGGGGTGGGAGGGATGACTGGCTCACGTTCATACTTACTAAGTTAGCAGAGTAAAAGCTTCACTTTTAGCAAAACACTTCCACACTGAGATGCTTTCATTCAACTAAAATTATCCTTTTCTGGATGTAAACATATGCTAAACGCGATCCTAAAAAGCGTCCAACTTCACAACAACTTTCCTTTCCCCAGACTTCCTTCTCTAGCAAGGGTCTGTTCTTCCAGGATACTGAGGGAGAAAGTGGTACTGTCCTATCAGCCAGCAAGATGTATTTGCGAGTGTGTGTGTGTATGTGTGTGTCCAGACACTAACTGGAAATACTAGAGGGGGTGGTGTGGGTGTGTGGGTGGGTGTGTGTGTCCACCTAGGAGGGTCAGTTTGCACACAGAAAGCAGGTATTAATTATTAAGTATTAATAAAGGATGTCCTCTAATCATACAGCCTGAAGGAAGAAGGGACCCTCCTTGAGAGCTAAAAGAACCCGCTGATGGCAAATGGTAAGCTTTTGCAAACTTAAACTCTGCCCGGGACCAGAAAATCGAAGTGCAAGCAGACACCGGGCAAAGGCACTTTCCTCCACTTACAAAGTTCTGCCCCCTGGGAACGCCCGTTCCGTGCCCCAAGCGAGGCTGGGGGGCAGCCCGCAGACCGCCCCGCTTACTTGGCTCGGTAGGTGTCCGCACGCCTCAGAGTGGTCGGTGCTCCGGCCGGTGCGTCCGCGCGCGGTGCTTCCCTGGAGGCAGAGCGCTGGTGCCCGTAGAAACCGCAGTTCGCGCCCGCAGCCGCCGCCGCGCTTTATAGCGAAAGGGGCGGGCCCGCGCCGGGGCTTTTCCGTGACGTCAGCGCCCCGTGGGGAGGGGGCGGCTCTGCAGCAAACTCCAAGCCCCGGCGGCGCTCCCTCAATTACTCTAAGTCATGTGACCCCTCACACCCCCTCCCCTTTAAAAAAAAAAAAAAAAGACTTCAATCCTGGGCACCTTTGTTTTGTTTCATTTTATTTTTAACCAGATGGACACAGGAAAATGGAAAAATACACTGAAGGTCACTTAATCGCTCCTCCTAGCAAAAGCATTTGTAAGCTGTCAGGATCTAGGATGAAGAAAGAGTCAGAGGCAGGTTAGAGTTGCAAGCCCAAACTTTGCAAATGAAATCTAGGATCTTCAGCGCACACTGAAACTTGAAGCTCTGGGAGGGGCTGCAGGCAAGTTGAGTGTCTGGGAGTTGTTTTCGCTGCAGCTTCTGCAGGGAAAGCAACCTCTGCCTGCCTGCCTCCTGTCACCTTCTGTCTGGAAGAGGGAGGAACAGAAGCCCACATTGCTTTTGCTTCCCTTCTCTGGCAGAGACCCAGAGTGATGGGGCCAGAAAGGGTGAGAAGGGACAAGACCTTGAAAAGGGCAATTTTGAAAAATAACTTAATTAGGGATACAACAGGTTGTGCTAAATATTGCTGCTGGGCCTCCAACTCTGGGCCAAGGATGCTGAGGTTCCCCAATCAGGGAATTTAATCTACATCCCAACCAGCAACATCTCAGTCCCTGGGCCTGGATCCAGTGCCTCCCAGCTATGAGGAGGAGCCCTGAGCCACGGAGGCCTGTAGAGCTGGAGAAACTTCCATGAATATAATAAGCACAGGGTAGCAATAATAATAACAACAGAAGCCTGAGAGTTCATCAGTGGAGTACTGTACTTGCATGCATAAGCTCCAGGCTGGCTCTCTCTTCCTACCTCCTATCTCTCTCAAAAATAAATGTCTTTTAAAAAATAAGAACAAAAGCTACTACTACTATTTGCCAAGTATCTCTGAGTACCTCTACATAGTGAGCAGTATTAGACCACTGCAGTACCTCAATCCCTACTCTACAATATTTTAAGACATATAGGTTGTTACTCACATTCTATACAGAGAGATGGCACTAGGTCAGTTAACTTTCCCAAGGTCACAGAGTTCATCTAAGTAGCAGAGACAGGATTGATTCAAAACCTTGTTTGTCTACAAGTAGAACCTGAACTGGAGTTGGTGTATTGCACCAAAGTAAAAGACTGGGGGAGGGGGGGAATGCAGGTTCAAAAAGGATGACAGAGGACCTAGTGGGGCTTATATTGTTATATGGAATACTGGGAAATGTTATGCATGTACAAATTATTGTATTTACTGTCGAATGTAAAACATTAATTCCCCAATAAAGAAATTAAAAAAAAAAAACTTGTTGTCTAACCACACCACCAACTGAATGATTCCAGTGACCTTTTCTTCTGGGGACACAGGAATTTCCCAGATTGTTCTGGGAGATGGCACTGGCCCTTCCAACACATCCATCCACTTTTACAGCCAGTTTCATCTCTGAGTTGGCTGGTAGCTCCAGGAATCAGCCAAAGGCACCAGCATTTATTTAAGTGTCTACAGTCAGCTGTGATTATAGTCTATTCTCAGCTATGCTTTTCAGATCAGCTGTTGAGACCCGACATGAAAGAAACAGGCAAAGGTGGAATACACAGAGTAATGAAAACTTAGGGACCCTTTAGTACCAGGTGTCCTGGTCCCTGATTTTGTTCATAAGGAAACTGCAAGGATGCAACCAGTCAGTAAGCACATGGCAGAGTTGGAAGATAGCCTGGGCATCACAGTTCTCTGGATGTTTGCCCCTCCCTTCCATCAAGTCTTCCTTCTGGTTTCAGGGAAGAACTAGGATGCAGGAGGAGGGGTTACCTGGCAATATACTACCGATGCCATGCTAAAAACACATAATCCTTTGTGCAATATCTGAGTTTCATAGTAAATCTTACTTTTTCCATGCTGAACTGTCAGCTTTAACAAATGGTCTCAGCAGAACCATTATGTGAGTAAACAGTCAAGAATAAATCACAGTCTATAAATATATCCTACAACCTTTCAATTCCACTTTTTTCCCATTGATAACCTAATTTTTTACAATAATAAAATCCAATTTTAGCAACCCATGAGCTAGGGCGCTGCGTAGACTGTCTGGCCTATGAACATGAGGTCTCAAGTTTGATCCCAAGTTGCTTGTACCAGAGTTATGCACTGGTTCTTTCTCACTCTCCTCACTCATTAATAATAAATATATTTTTTAATTTTTTTATTTAAGAAAGGATTAATGAACAAAAACATAAGGTAGGAGGGGTACAACTCCACACAATTCCCACCACCCAATCTCCATAACCCACCCCCTCCCCTGATAGCTTTCCCATTCTCTACCCCTCTGGGAGCATGGACCCAGGGTCATTGAGGGTTGCAGAAGGTAGAAGCTCTGGCTTCTGTAATTGCTTCCCCGCTGAACATGGGCATTGACTGGTCGGTCCATACTCCCAGTCTGCCTCTCTCTTTCCCTAGCAGGGTGTGTCTCTGGGGAAGCTGAGCTCCAGGACACATTGGTGGGGTCTTCAATCCAGGGAAGCCTGGCCAGCATCCTGGTGGCATCTGGAACCTGGTGATTGAAAAGTGAGTTAACATACGAAGCCAAACAATTTGTTGAGCAATCATGGATCCCAAGCTTGGAATAGTGGAGAGGAAGTGTTAGGGAGTTACTCACTGCAAACTCTAGTGTACTTCTGCTTTCAGGTATATATTTTACAGTAGTTTATGGATACGTGTGCACATAAGCTCTCTCTCACAGAAACTGGTGTATATCTAGGTTATGGGACTTTGTTAGAAAGTGAACCACCTGAGATGAAATTAGAGTGTACTATAAAAGGAAAGGTCTCACCCGAGTAATGAAGCTGAAGTGTTGTCATTCCACACGTGAAGTCTCTGGACACAGTCTGAGGTGAAGCATGTTGAGGTGGCAATCGTTGCATTGGTTAGGTTGTGATCGACGGATGCAATATTATTTGGTTTGGATTGGGAGATTCATACGGGAAAGTGGGCCCTATCCAAGGGTTCCAGGACTGGGGGAAGTAGGGGCTCTATAGTGGAGATGTGAGGTTCCTGCTGTCTTAGGGTTCAAAAAGACAATCGATAGTTAATGTTATCATCACATTATTTGCTAATTGGGTTAACTTTGAAAAGTCCCTTTGTTATGGTTTGCTGTACAGTATCCAGTATCTTGTATATAGCTGTGCTTTTGGATGCTTCTAATCTACTTGGTCTAGGCTTTTGAGAGAGTCCGCATATCAAATACATAGCCTATATATTAAAAAGATTCAGTTTGTCTTTTGAGAAACTTTGAGACATACAATTGATTTCCCCCTCTCATATTAATTAACTACTGATTTATATGCCTACATTTTGCTAGGAGTGTACATAAACACCATTCCCACCACCAAAGGACTGTGACCCATCCCTCCCACCCACTCCCACCCCCCACTGGCCCAGGAAGCTACATGTCTACCCCTCACCACTGGGTTTTTACTTTGGTGCCCTACTTAACAATTATTAACATCTATGCACCCAATGAGAAGCCATCTAAATACATCAAACTTCTATTGAAAGAGCTACAGCAATGTATTAACAGTAACACAATCATAGTAGGGGACTTCAACACCCCACTCTCTCAACTTGACAGATCTTCCAGGCAGAAAATCAATAAAGACATAAGGGAGCTAAATGAAGAGATAGATAAACTAGAACTATTGGACATTTTCAGAGTCATTCATCCCAAGAAACTGGAATACACATTTTACTCAAATCCACCTGGGTCATCCTCAAGGATAGACCATATGTTAGGCCACAAAGACAGCATCAGCAAATTCAAGAGAATTGAAATCATCCCAAGCATCTTCTCAGACCACAGTGGAATTAAACTAACACTTAACAATCAACAAAAGATTACTAATAGTTCCAAAATGTGGAAGCTCAACAGTACACATCTTAACAACTTCTGGGTCAAAGAGGAAATCAAGGAAGAAATCAAAATGTTTCAAGAGTTCAATGAAAATGAAGACACAAGCTATCAAAATATTTGGGACACAGCTAAAACAGTCCTAAGAGGGAAGTTCATAGCTATACAAGCACACATTAGGAAATAAGAAAAAGCACAAATAAACAGCCTGATTGCACATCTTAAAGACCTAGAAGAACAACAACAAAGGAACCCTAAAGCAACCAGAGGACAGAAATCACTAAAGTTAGGACAGAAATAAATAACATTGAGAATAGGAAAACCATACAAAAGATCAACGAAAGTAAATGTTGGTTCTTCGAAAGAGTAAACAAAATCGACAAACCTTTAGCCAGACTCACTAAACAAAAAAGGGAGAAGACCCAAATAAATCAGATAATAAATGAAAGAGGAGATATCACAACAGACACTGCAGAAATTTAACATATCATGCGAGGCTTCTATGAACAACTATATGCCACCAAGCTACAGAACCTGGAAAAAATGGACAATTTCCTAGATACCTACCAACTTCAAAAACTAAGTAAAGAGGAAGTGGATAACATGAACAGGCCCATCATAGCTAATGAAATTGAAACAGTTATCAAAAATCTCCCCAAAAATAAAAGTCCTGGACCAGATGGTTTTACAAATGAATTCTACAAAACCTTCAAAGAAGAACTAATACCTCTACTTTTAAAAGTCTTCCAGAAGATTGAAGACACTGGAATACTCCCTGCCAGCTTCTATGAAGCCAACATCACCCTGATACCAAAAGCAGACAGGGACACAACCAAAAAAGAAGACTACAGACCAATATCTCTGATGAACATGGATGCAAAAATATTGAACAAAATTCTAGCCAACCGGATAAAACAGTATAATAAAAAAGATTGTTCATCATGACCAAGTGGGGTTTATCCCAGGCATGCAAGGTTGGTTCAATATACATAAATCAATCAATGTGATCCACCACATCAACAAAAGCAAGACCAAAAACCACCTGGTCATAGCAATAGATGCAGAGAAAGCCTTTGACAAAATACAACATCCCTTTATGATCAAAACACTACACAAAATGGGAATAGATGGAAAATTCCTGAAGATAGTGGAGTCTATATATAGCAAACCTACAGCCAACATCATACTCAATGGTGAAAAACTGGAAGCATTTCCACTCAGATCAGGTACTAGACAGGGCTGCCCACTATCACCATTACTATCAAACATAGTGTTGGAAGTTCTTGCCATAGCAATCAGGCAGGAGCAAGGAATTTTAAAGGGATACAGATTAGAAGACAAGAAGTCAAACTCTTTTTATTTGCAGATGACATGCAGGTATACATTGAAAAACCTAAGGACTCCAGCAAGAAGCTTTTGGAAATCATCAGGCAATACAGTAAGGTGTCAGGCTATAAAGTTAACATTCAAAAGTCAGTGGCATTCCTCTATGCAAACACTAAGCTAGAAGAAATTGAAATCCAGAAATCAATTCCTTTTACGATAGCAACAAAAACAATAAAATATCTAGGATTAAATCTAACCAAGGAAGTGAAAGACTTGTATACTGAAAATTATGAGTCACTACTCAAAGAAATTGAAAAAGACACAAAGAAGTGGAAAGATATTCCATGTTCATGGGTTGGAAGAATTAACATCATCAAAATGAATATATTGCCCAGAGCCATCTACAAATTTAATGCTATCCCCATCAAAATCCCAAGCACATTTTTTAAGAGAATAGAACAAATGCTACAAATGTTTATCTGGAACCAGAAAAGACCTAGAATTGCCAAAACAATCTTGAGAAAAAAGAACAGAACCGGAGGCATCACACTCCCAGATCTCAAACTGTATTATAGGGCCATTGTCATCAAAACTGCTTGGTACTGGAACATGAACAGACACACTGACCAGTGGAACAGAATTGAGAGCCCAGAAATGAGGCCCCACACCTATGGACATCTAATCTTTGACAAAGGTGCCCAGACTATTAAATGGGAAAGCAGAGTCTCTTCAACAAATGGTGTTGGAAACAATGGGTTGAAACATGCAGAAGAATGAAACTGAATCACTGTATTTCACCAAATACAAAAGTAAATTCCAAGTGGATCAAGGACTTGGATGTTAGACCAGAAACTATCAAATACTTAGAGGAAAATATTGGCAGAACTCTTTTCCGCATAAATTTTAAAGACATTTTCAATGAAACGAATCCAATTACAAAGAAGACTAAGGCAAGTATAAACCTATGGGACTACATCAAATTAAAAAGCTTCTTCACAGCAAAAGAAACCACTACCCAAACCAAGAGACCCCTCACAAAATGGGAGAAGATCTTTACATGCCATACATCAGATAAGAGTTTAATAACCAACATATATAAAGAGCTGGCCAGACTCAACAACAAGACAACAAATAACCCCATCCAAAAATGGGGGGAGGACTTGGACAGAATATTCACCACAGAAGAGATCCAAAAGGCCGAGAAACACATGAAAAAATGCTCCAAGTCTCTGATTGTCAGAGAAATGCAAATCAAGACAACAATGAGATATCACTTCACTCCTGTGAGAATGTCATACATCAGAAAAGGTAACAGCAGCAAATGCTGGAAAGGGTGTGGGGTCAAAGGAACCCTCCTGCACTGCTGGTGGGAATGTAAATTGGTCCAACCTCTGTGGAAAACAGTCTGGAGAACTCTCAGAAGGCTAGAAATGGACCTACCCTATGACCCTGCAATTCCTCTCCTGGGGATATATCCTAAGGAACCCAACACATCCATCCAAAAAGATCTGTGCACACATATGTTCTTGGCAGCACAATTTGTAATAGCCAAAACCTGGAAGTAACCCAGGTGTCCAACAACAGATGAGTGGCTGAGCAAGTTGTGGTATATATACACAATGGAATACTACTCAGCTGTAAAAAATGGTGACTTCACTGTTTTTAGCCGATCTTGGATGGACCTTGAAAAAATCATGTTTAGTGAAATAAGTCAGAAACAGAAGGATGAATATGGGATGATCTCACTCTCAGGCAGAAGTTGAAAAACAAGATCAGAAAAGAAAACACAAGTAGAACCTGAAATGGAAGTGGATTATCGTACCAAAGTAAAAGATTCTAGGGTGGGGGTGGGTGGGTGAGGAGAATACAGGTCCATGAAGGATGATAAATGACATAGTGGGGGTAGTATTGTTAAATGGGAAACTGGGGAATGTTATGCATGTACAAACTATTGTAGTTACTGTTGAATGTAAAACATTAATTCCCCAATAAAGAAATAAATTTTTTTTAAAAAGACATTTGAGAGCCAGATATTATCCAACAGAATCCCAGATGCCTCATCACGAATACCAGTACATTGAGGGTATGGAGCTGGAGAGAAAAGGTACACTAAGGGCATTTGGGCAAGTGGCAAATTTTAAAGAAGAAAAGTTGGCAGAATAGTGTTGTTTCTTGTTCTATGAATTATCCTTTTCTTACCCCTTTTTGCCAGAGTTTGAAGGCTTCATGGGGTTCTAGATAACATGAAGATTTGCCTAGATATCAAAACATCTAGCACTTACTGAACAATTCACATAATTTATCTCAGTTAATCCTCTTTCTCATTGTATTTTCCACTGTTTTATGGGCAAAGATGCTGAGAAAGGGGTGGATAACTTGTCAAAGGTCACAGAACTAGTGTGTACTAGAGTTGTTTAGAGTGGGCCCCAGTCTTCACCTCTGTTTTGTTTAGAGTTAGAGGATATACTACTTCAAGTCCCTTTTCAACCTCAGCTCTCATCCTTCCTAACTCCCCTCAAAAGAAAGGCTTTTAATCTGACTGGTCAAAGTCCTTGGTCTTTACGGGGCCTCATTTGATTAATGGGTACACTTTCTCTACTGAAAAGAGAGAATGCTTCTCTTTTTCCTCCAGTTTCCATGCCCTGAGCAAGGAAGTAAATTTAGAATTCCATTGCAGAACTAAACCAACCAGCAACTGAGCTGTCACTCTTTCTCTGGACAAATAGACTTGATCAATCAGTCAAGTCCCATGATTTCAAAAAGGATGAGGGAAGATCCTTCAGGTATTTCCCTGAGATAGTGCACTAGCTTTGTCATATACATATCAGGTTCAAGTCCAAACCTCTGCACAGTGGAGAAAGCTTCAGAGCTGTGTTATCTTTCCCTCTCTCCCTTTGGCACTCTACCTCTGTCTATCAATCTGGAAAAGTCTACCTGGAATAGTGAAGCCCTAGTGAATAACAACTATAAAGAGGTAAGAGAGGGTGGAAAGAAAGGAAGAAAGAAGGGTAGAATCTTTGACCCAGGCTGTAGGTTAATGTATCAGAGACTTACACAACCACTGATACAGTATTAGTTTGAATATTTTCATTACTCAGTAATCCCTTGAAAATCCTGAGGAAGATGAAATGATGTGTAAGACTAGATCTTGGGTCTATAAAACTGTCCAGAGGGGCAGGTGCTGGTATGCATAGTTGAGTGCACACATTACAGTGCACAAGGACCTGAGTTCAAGCCCCTGCTCCTTACCTGAAGGAGGGAAGGGGGACACTTCATAAGTGGTGAAGCAGGACTACAGGTGTCTCTCTGTCTCTCTCCCTTTCTGTTTCCTTCCCTCTCAGTTTCTCTCTGTGTTTGTCAAATAAATAAAACATTTGTTTAAAAAAACTTTAAAAAAAAAGTGCCCATCCAAAAAGAAACAAAATTACTATCCAACCTTATCTATTCTGGAGACTTTTACAACCAAGGTAGTGCTTACGCATGTCTCCAAATGAAAGTACTCAGTGGTAAAGGTGACACCACCCACTTTCCCCTTTCCATTAGCAAGAGGTTGATGGGAGACTGGGCACTAAGTGCATAATAAAAATAAACGGTATTTTTTAAAATAGATCTTTAAATGTTTTTTGCATTTTGGCATTTTTAGTCAAGGCATGTTTTCCAGTTGTTTGAAATTCCATTACTCCCTAAAGATTCAACTCCACCCAGCTTCTTTCATTTAGGTAATCTACCTGCCCCCAGGATATTTGACTTTGTAACAAAGTCCCCTGTAAAGACTGCCAGAAAAGGTAGGCAATTCACCATCAGAAAATCAAGTGAGAAGGAAGGAAAGGAAGACTGGAAATGTGTTCATCTGGATTTTACTAGGAAAAAATAATTAGCAAGAAGAGTGGTATGGTTAAGTTCTTTGTAAACAAACAAAAGGGAGGGGGCACACATAATTGGCCTCTACCAGCCCACAAAAGCACTTATTTGAGAGGATCTGGGTGGGAGGCAGTGTGCAAAGTGTCTGAACACAAAAGAACCACCTACCCCCTCTGGGAAGTCTAAAGAAGGAAAGAATTACTATATGGAAAAATTGTTGCTTAACAGAAGAGTGGGGGGAGGGAAAGGCTCCAGTTGCAAAATCAAGAAAGCCCTGATTAAGAGAAAATAAAGAGTGGAGAAAAGATGGCTAAGAATAACCTCTCAACACCCAGAAGCCTGTGGGATCCAGATGGACACTCCCTCCAGCTGCATCCTTCTTAGGCTCAGGCCCCAATTTCTCATCAGACTCCTGCTGAGCAGATTTAATTTTCCATTGAAAAATTCAGAGTTGTCACCCTTCCTCCACTTTACTGCTCCTGTGGTGGAACCTGCTGGAGTCCTTCTTTCAAACATCCTGCAGGCTAAGTAGAGAACTGCAGCATGTAACTCAGAAATGAAATTGATCTTCCTGAACAAAGTAATCCTTTTCTGTCCAAGTTCCCCCACCCATGCTTTCATTTAAAAAAAAAAAAAAGAAAAAGAAAAGTGGGGGGAGTGGGCAGTAGCGCAGCAGGTTAAGCGCACATGGTGCGAAGCGCAAGGACCTGCACAAGGATCCCGGTTTGAGCCTTGGCTCCCCACCTACAGGGGGGTCGTTTCACAAGTGGTGAAGCAGGTCTGCAGGTGTCTATCTTTCTCTCCCCCTCTCAGTCTTCCCCTCCACTCCTGATTTCTCTCTGTCCTATCCAACAACAATGACAGCAGTAACAAGGATAATAATAACAATGATAAACAACAAAGGCAACAAAAAGGAAAAAATAACCTCCAGAATTAGTGGATTCATAGTGAGCCCCAATGATAACCCTGGAGGCAAAAGAAAAATAAAAAAATAAAAAATAACTGTCTAGCACATACCTTGTGCCAGGGTCTGTTCAAAGGTTGCCAATAAGGCCCGTGCATTCATAGAATTTCTCTGATTGCAGAAATAACAGTTACTCAATATCTTCATGTCTTCATCCACTCATCCTTTCTCTGAGCCTCAGCTTTTATAGATACATATATATCCACCTTCACATTATCTGTCAAGCTCAAGCAAAGATTACTGAAGTCCTGGGCTCCTAAGAACATACCTAAAATAGACATCCTAGCTTCTTTCCACAATAGGGTCCCTATTCTCATTGGCTCTACTCCTACATTTTAGTCCTTGTTTATTAAGCATTTTTTTCTGATTTATACCTTATTACCTTTCAGCTACTAAGTTCCAGATGCTACTACATCCTGACCTCCCTAGGCAAATGACAATATGTCCTGGGAACTCACCTCTCCAGATCTCTCCTACTTGGAAAAGATAGAGACAGGCTGGGGATATGGATCAACTGACCAATGTTCATGTTCAGTGGAGAAGCAATTACAGAAGCCAGAACTTCCACTTATGCACCCTATGAGGAATTTTGGTCCATACTCCCAGAGGGGGAAATGCTAGGGGAAGACACCCAAAGGGCTCTGAACTCTAGTTCCACAGGGACCGGTAACTTGTGTGACCAGAAAACTTTTTTTTTTTCCACTATCACTGAGAGGAAAGAGAATCTAGAGAATACATCAGGAAATCAGGCCCTATTTCTCTTATCTAAGAAGGAAAAGAAAAAGGGAAGGACACCTGGAAATTGTAATAGGTGTAGATCTGGCCTAGGAAGGAAGTGAAGGCAGGGCCTTAGAAGTGAATAAAAACAGGGAGTTGGGCAGTAGCTCAGCAGGTTAAGCACATGTGGGCAAAGCGCAAGTTTGAGTCCCCGGGCTCCCCACCTGCAGGGGAGTCGCTTCACAGGCGGTGAAGCAGGTCTCCAGGTGTTTATCTTTCTCTCCCCTTCTCTGTCTTCCCCTGCTCTCTCCATTTCTCTCTGTCCTATCCAACAACAACAACATCAACAACAATAAAAACAACAAGGGCAGCAAAAAGGAAGTAATTTTTTTTAAAAAGTGAATAAAAACAAGCATCAGCTTCTATGTGGGATCATCCATCTTTACTGGCCCACATGCTTCTCTGGTACATGCCTTTTCATTTTCCTTATAAAAGTTTAAAATATTGAAGGAAAACCCCTATGAGGAATACTTAGAGATAAGAAGGGGGGGGGAAGTCCTTTAACAAAGGAATTAAAAAATCACTAAGGCTTATTAATACAAAAAAAGAAGAAAAGTCATGGGACATATATTCAATGGAGTATTACTCAGCCATTAATAAGAAGGCTATAAGGTATCCTTTGAGACTAAATAAATGGAACTGGCAGTGACTATGATTAAGTGAAGAGCAACTATGGGATACATATTTTTCTTTATTGGGGAAATCAATGGTTTACAGTCAACAGTAAAATACAGTAATGTGTACATGTGTAACATTTCTCAGTTTTCCACAGAACAATTCAAATCCCTCTAGGTCCTCCTCTGCCATCATGTTCCAGGAACTGAACCTTCCCCACCACTCCAGAATCTTTTTCTTTGGTGCAACACACCAACTCCAGTCCAAGTTCTGCTTTGTGTTTCTTATCTTTCTTTTTTAAAATTATTATTAGTTATTTAATTATTAACTTCTTTTTTAAAATTATTATTAGTTATTTAATAATGGTCAGCAGGATTATGGGATAAGAGAAGTACAATTCATTTGATTCCCATCACTAGAGTGAATGGGATAATTTTGTTGATATGTGGAATATAGAGAATTGAAACACATGAACTTGAAAAAAGTAAGAAAAAAATATATATCTATATTCATCAATATAGATTACGGTTGGGGTGAAGACACTGAATTTTAGTGGTGAAAGCATCATGGAACTGTACTCTATTTTTTTACAATCTTTTTATCACTGTTAAGACACTAATAAAAATATATATTTAAAAAGGGGGGGAGTCGGGCGGTAGCGCAACAGGTTACGCGCATGTGGCACGAATCGCAAGGACCAGCATAAGGATCCCGGTTCAATCCTCCGGCTCCCCACCTGCAGGGGAGTTGCTTCACAGGCAGTGAAGCAGGTCTGTAGGTGTCTTTCTTTCTCTCCCCTTCTCTGTCTTCCCTTCCTCTCTCCATTTCTCTCTGTCCTATCCAACAACGATGACATCAATAACAACAACAATAATAACTACAACAACAATAAAAAAGGGGGGGATGGTAGTGATAACACTGAAGAGGATATATAGAAGTCAAGTGCATACTCACCAATATGTTGGACATCATGGTTGTTAAAAATGTAAAGAGGATAGGCTGGGAAGCCATCATCATGGTTATACAAAAGACTTTCATGCCTGAGGCTCCAAGACACCAGGTTCAGTCCTCAGCTCCACCATAAGCCAGAGATGAGCAGAGCTCTGGTCTTTCTCTGTTGTCTTTCTCTCTGTATCTCTCTCTCTCTAAAATATATATATTTTTTAATATAGAGGGTTTCTCCTGTCTAGCTGGTGGAGTATATGCTGGTATCTTTGGAGATCAGCCATCAACATCTAAGATGTGCATATCCTCTGTGATCCAGAAATTCCATTTCTAAATGTAAATTTTTGATATTCCACAAGGAGATAAACTCAAAGATGCTCATCAAAGCAGTGTTTGTAACAGCAACAACCAGAAACAACCTTACTGAAGAAATAGCTCAAGCTGGTATAGTATAAGACTTTCATGCCCAAGGTACTTGGTTCCATTCTCAGCACCATAGGTACAAGAGTGGTGGCCTGACACACCTCTCTTTCTCCCTCCCCCCTCATAAAATGTCTTTTTTAAAAAAAGACAAAGAAGAAACAAAGAGAAACTGCCAAGCCATCCTCAATAAATAAGCCATAATGATGTATTTACACAATAACATATTATGCAGCCATAAAAAATGAATAAAATAGACCTACGTGTATCAACATGGATAAAAGAACTATAACAAAAAAGAGACTATAACAGTGACTTGAAAGAGAAAAGTGCAGGATACTACAGAGAAATAAGTTTTATATAATTAAAAAAAACCCTACTCTTTTACAATACAATACATTTAGTGGAAGAACATGGGTAAGAAAAAAAAATGTATGCCAACTTCAGATCAGAAATCACCCCTAAGAAAGAAGAGAAATAATTAGATGGATGACAGACTTTTCAAAGATAAACTGAAGGGTCGTGGAAATAGCTCACTGGACAGGGTGCCTTCCTTGCCATGTGCATGACTCAGGTTTGAGTCCTAGCACCATATGAAAATGTTACACCACCAGGGGAAGTGCTGGTGCTGTAGTGCCTCTCCCTCTTCCTCTTCTTCTCCCTCCCTCTCTCTCTCTCTCTTTCTTCTGTGACTTTATCTGAATGAGAAAGTGACCAAGAACAGTGAAATCAGGCCAGGGTAAAGAGAATAATGGTTATGCAAAAAGACTCATGTCTGAGGCTCCAAGGTCCCAGGCTCAATCCCTCGCACCACCATAAGCCAGAGCTGATCGGTGCTCTGGAAAACAAAACAAAACAAAAACAAGGAAATCAAGCAAACTGGAGATTGTCAAAAAATGAAACAAACAAAACAAAACTAGAAGCCAGCAGACGGTTGCACAATGTTATTAGTACTTAGCAAAAATAACTTAATCTGAAGTTTTATATTCAGTTAAACTGTTGTTCAACAATATGAACAAATATTTATCATTCATTTGTTATTATTAAGCAATATCTTCAACCTGCAGAGACACAAAATTATATAACTCCAGGTTTCTGTCTTCAGCAAGCATACAGTTTAGTGTTCTCTCCCCCAGATGCTACCAAATTAAAGAGATCATCCAGGACCTTCATTAAAACCTTTGGCCCAATGTAGGTTTGGTTTTACAACAAACCCTCTTTTCCCTGGGGCTCTTCCAGCAAAATGAAAAGTAATGAGACTACTTAACCCATGGAATCAAAATGGGACCACCTCAAGGCAAGACAGAGGTCTTGGCTCAACTAATTATAGTGACAAAAGAGTTTTTCAGTGATAAATCTAAGAATAAATAGTTCTGTAAAGACTATATTCAGATAATATCTTTCACACATGATTACAAGTTTTCCCACTTGTCATAGCTTGCTTAATCTCACATCTACCCAATTCCCTAAGTCTTCATTGAAACAACTACCTACTAGCTTTTTCTAAAATGGAAACCCCAAATCTGCATCTGCAATATTCATGCCCTTAGGTTCATGATTAGTCAATAATTTGTTTTGTTTTATATCTTAACTCTTTTTCAGCCACAAGGTTCCAGATGTTACCATGATGCCAACCTGACTTCCCTGGATAGATGACCCCACTGATGTTTCCTGGAGCCCCGCCCCACTATGGAAAGAGAGAGGCAGACTGAGAGTATGGATCAACCTGTCAACGCCCATGTTCAGTGGGTGTTGGAAATTACAGAATTACAGCAATTACAGAAGCCAGACCTTCCACCTTGTGCACCCCACAATGATCCTGGGTCCATACTCCCAGAGGGATAAAGAATAGGAAAGCTTTCAAGGAGGGGATTGGATGTGGCGTTCTGGTGGTGGGAATTGTGTGGAGTTGTAGCCCTCTTATCCTATGGTCTTGTCAATATTTACATTTTATAAATAAAAATTTAAAAAAAGAAACAGCTGAACAGTAAAGACAACACTAAAAGATAGCAAGACTTCTTGGCTTTGCTAAGATGCATCTAACTTCCTTTTGCAATAAATATTCAGATTTTCAAAAAAGAAAAATAATGTATAGATCTATACATATACATTGCCATGTGCACATCTCAAGCTCATTCATCACCACACTGAACAAAGCTTTGTTGCTTTGGTATCTCTCTCTTTTTATCTGAAAAAGTCATCACAGTGACAGAAAAAAAAAAAGAGAATAGAAAGACATATCAAGACTAAGTAATTTCACTGATGAAAAGCTATAACTTTTGGAGCTGGGTGGTGGTGCACCTGGTTGAGTGCGCATGTTATAATGTGCAAGTTTGAGCCCCCAGTCCCCAGATGCAGGGGGCAAGCTTTGTGAGTGGTAAAGCAGTGTTGCAAGTGTCTCTCTGTCTCCCTTTCTTTCACCTCAATTTCTGGCTGTCTCTATCCAATAATTAAATAAAGATAAATTTTTTAAAGAATCACTATTTTTTATCTTTTATTTGTTTCCATTTAATATTGGATAGAGACAGAGAAATTGAGACAGGAGGGGAAGATAGAGATGGAGAGAGACAGAGAGACACCTGCAGCACTGCTTCACCATTCGTGAAGCTTTCCCCTTGCAGGTAGGGCCCAGGGACTTGAACCTGGATCCTTGAGCACTGTAATGTGAGCACTTAACCAGGTGTGACACCATCTGGCCCCAAAAGCTACAACTTTTAAGGAATCTTCTTGATTTAAAATATACAAAAGTTATTGGCAAATATATACTTATTTCAAGCAAGGGGTCATTTTCCATTCAGAATGGTAGATTTATTAGATGTAGTAAAACTAATAAATGAAATTATGATGATAGTGGCTACCAGGTGCATCAGACTGACGTACATGATCTGACAACACATCAACTCCCAATAAAGGGCCCACTATTAATATTTCCATTTTACAGAGATGGAAACTAAGATTATGGAAAAGACCACATCATATAGAATTGGCAGATTCAATCTAGCTCTAGTCTGCCCTCTGGCACAGTGGATGATATTCCCTATAGAATCTATGAACACTGGCATAGTGTGGTAAAGACCTCTACCCTGGTCTCTCCATACACATTCCTTCTAATGGCAAAAGAGTACTCTTCCTGATTGATTAGCTCAGTGAAGAACAGGAGTGTGTAAAAGCAGTCCCCTTTATTTCTTGCTCATCGGGCCAGGCTACCTGCAGGTGGGTTAGTTCTTTTCCTCCTGCTGTCCTTAAATCAGCACACAACTGTGGCAGGGAGGGGCTCACAAATGTTTTTGCAAGAACAGTATAGCTGTCACTGAATATGACCTTTTGGTAGCTCTTTCTCCTCCTGCATCCTCTTCTCTCTAATGAAGGCTTTTTCCAGTAGCCATCAGAGAGCCTATAGCATCCGGGGATGAATCATAATTGATCTAAGTCAGGCAAGGTAATCTCATCATTTTTGCCAAGACTTGGTCTAATAGGAAACACATGATCTTATTCTGGACAATCTAATGGGAAGTTGTCTATTTAAAAGTTCCTAGGAAAAAAAAAAGGTTCTCTTTACCATCTTTTATTTCTGTTCTTTTCACTCTCTTTTTATTTGTTCCAAACACAGTATCATTTAACTAGGGGAATATTGATTTACAGGACTGTTGCTGTCACAGGGGTAGACACCATCCTATATGTATTCCTCTACCCTATTCCCAGCCCAGAAATACAAATACGAGACTAGTTCCAACCTGGGGATGATGCTGCCATCTTGAGACAACACAAGGATGATGAAAGGCAGGAGCTTACTGCCATATTTAATGACATCAGAGCTACAGAAGAATCCTGGAGTCCACCCTAGACTTATTATCAGGCAGTAAGTCACCATTACATAAGCTTTCTATTTGTTACAGTCAAAACTAACTGATAATAGAAGAGTGTAATCTGGTAAGGAAAGTAGTAGAAAAACTACTTAAAACACACACACACATTATGTCCTCCAATACAGTTAAAGCCACTTAAATACCAATATTTTTATCTCTATCTCTACATACCAAAATATCAATACACATTGATGCATACAATGGAATGAGAACTTTAAATCAATATGGAAATAGGTTTAGAATTTTGAGAACAGGCTAAAGTTTATTATTCTCCCAAATCCAACTTACATGAAAGTAGAGATTAGGTACATTTAATTACTATACTAGTGTATAGCAGGCACCTGTATCACACCGAACATTTAATAATTAAAATGAATAACTGGATAATTAGATTACTTCTAGAGTGATTGAGAATGACTTCATAGTTTTAACTGGGTTATTTTTTATTTTTTTAAATATTTTTTGTAGGATGGAGGTGGTTATCTCCTGGTCTTTCTTACTCCAGGCTGAATTCATTTTTTTTTTTCATATAGAGGCAGAGAGGTAGAGGGGGAGAGGGAAGTCAGGGGAGAGGGGAAGGGAAGAGAACAAGGGAGAAGGAGAGACAGCACACAACAAAGCTTCCTTCAGTGCGGTCTGGGCCAGACTTGAACCTATGTCATAAATGTGGCAAAGCAGTATACTATACAAATGAGCTTTTATAGATCTTATACTAGTGACATTTAAGAAAATCCTTAAAGTGTGATACTGCTCATAGCATTCATGAGAATAATATAACATTTATTGAAATCTTTCTATATTTCAGATACTGTGGATATAGATAATCTCTTTAAATCCTCACAACTAGCCTATAAACTAAGTAGGTATTATTATAACCCTCCACCTTTTTGTCAACAGGCTTTACTGATTCCAGGGTGGGAATATGGATTGACCTGACAATGCCCATGTTCAGTTGGGAAGGAATTACAGAAGCCAGATATTCCACCTTTTACATTCCATAATGATCCTGGGTAAATACTCCCAGAGGGATAAAGAATAGGGAAGCTATCAAAGGAGGGGACTGGATATGGAGCTCTGGGGGTGGGCACTGTGTGGAATTATAGCCCTCTTATACTATGGTCTTGTTGGTGTTTTCATTTTATAAATAAAAGTTATACATTAAAAAAGTAGGAGAGTAAGAAAGCAGAAGTACACTAGAGTTTGCAGTGAGTACCTCCCTAATACTTCCTCTCCACTTTTCCAAGCTTTGGGTCCATGATTGCTCAACAATTTGTTTGGCTTTGTTGTATGTTAACTCTCTTTTCAGTCACCAGGTTCCAGGTGTCATCAGGATGCCGGCCAGACTTCCCTGGATTGAAGACCCCACCAATATGTCCTGGAGCTCAGCTTCCCCAGAGACCCACCCTACTAGGGAAAGAGAGAGGCAGACTGGGAGTATGGACCGACCAGTCAACGCCCATGTTCAGCAGGGAAGCAATTACAGAAGCCAGACCTTCTACCTTCTGCAACCCTCAATGACCCTGGGTCCATGCTCCCAGAGGGATAGAGAATGGGAAAGCTATGAGGGGAGGGGGTGGGATATGGAGATTGGGCGGTGGGAAAAAAAAAAAAAAAAGTAGGAGAGGGAAAGATGTAGTGAGTGTGTGTGTGGCAGGGGGTGGGGGGTGTCTCACACATGACAAAATGGGTGCAGTATCCAGGTGAACTAACTTTACAGCCCCAGAATGAAAAAAGTAAATCATAAAATGTTTCATCTACTTGTCCAAGATCTTATTATAGCTACAATGCAATGATTCAAACCCAACTTTTGATTCCAGAGAACATGTAATTAATCCAGTAGGCTACTGGGAGTCATCAGTTAAAGAATTCAACTCAACAGATAGATATGAATGACCTTTAAATGCCAGTCTTATAGGATATATATATATATATATATATATATATATATATATATATATATATTTATTTATATGAATTAATCCCTTTTTACAATGGTTGGGAAGAAAATTAAGGGGTAAGAAACATTAATAACTGCTTTTTATCAAATGAGTGTTTTTCTAAGTATCTGATCTCATTTATTCTTCTCAACTTTGTGGTCACTATTAAGGTAGGAGTGATATTTAAAATATCTTAAATATATTTTTGCTGGGCTGGTGTGAGGGTGTTTCTTCCCAGGCACGTGCTCTCTGGATTGGAGAGAACTCGACTGGAGCCAACCTGGGCTGCTGCTTACTCAGCGATGTGGGAGAGAGACCAGGAACTTGTGGCAGATCAGAAACACAATTCTTTATTCATGCAGGAGCTCCAGAGTCGGGTGTGAGCACAGTGGATTAGGCCATGTGGCGCCAAACCATAATGGCCGCCTCCCACTATGCACGGCAGCCCTTCTCCAGGTCGGGATGTGGGAGAGAAAAGACAGAGCAGGGGGCTGGCTTAATGTCCAACATACCTTAATTAATATTTAAGGTATAATCACTACTATTCTGATTGTACAAATTTGGAAACTGAAGCACAGAGATCTTAAGTAACTTACTCAGAATTATGCAGTCCAGTGATCATCTCTCAGTTTAAAGGTCCTTGTTGGGCAGAGTTGGAGTAGGGGGCAGTGGGACTAGGAGTGTCAGGACAGGACTGGAGTGCTGTCCATCTTACTCAGGTCAAGCACAGTCTGTCCCAGCATCCTTTGAATACAGTGGTGCATCTCTTTGGTGCATTTTAATTTATCTTGCAAATCATGACTAGTCTTTTCCAGCAGGGCTACGGGATACTCAGCAAACTCAGCCTCTGTTCAGGTCTGCCTCCTAGAGCTTATCAGTAAGAATCTTGGTCTCTTGCTCAAATCTGCCTTCTTTCTCAGAGTGCTTTCTTTCAGCACCATTCAGACATTTCAGGTTCTGGTTCATCTCTGTGATCTCCTTATCCATCTCTCCACACTGGGATTCTGCCAGGTTAGTTGGTTCTCTGTGCCTTACAAGACCCCTCCAATCACCAGAACATGCCTTGCCTCTTTAGACTTCTTCTCTGCCTCTTCTACAACATGTGTAGCATCTTCGAGCTGGATTCCTGAATGTCCATCTTTTCTTAATATTTGAATTCTTGGTTTTTGTTTTTGTAAATATTCTGTTGTTTGTTTGTTTAATAGAAACAGAGAGAAATCCAGAGGGAAGAGGGAGATGGGGGAGGGGTGTAAAAGAGAGAAAGAGACCTGCAGCACTGATTCACCACTTGTGAAGCTCTTGTCCCTGAAGATGGGCAATAGTGACTAGAAATCATGTCCTTTCATATTGTAACATATGTGCTCAATGGGGTGCAGCACTGCCTAGCCCCTGAAGGCGCAGTTTCCAATCACTACCACACGTCTCACTCTCATCAGCTATTGTCTCCACTTCAACAGGACTGTAATCAGGAGGTCGGCCCAGCTCTTCTACAACCAGCTGGATCCTCTGGTATAAGGAGGCCACCTCAGTCTCAGTCATTCTGCAGACTTGCCTTTCTCACTCCACCCTCTCTCTATTACTGACCTGCTACTGCAGACGCTGGATATTGCCATTCATCACCTCAACAGTGGTAATCTCCATTGTGATTCCCATCTAGCTGCTACTTGTACTCAGGAGCCCATTCAGCATTATAATCACTTCTCCCAGATTCCTCTTCTCCAAAACCACTACTGCAAAGTAACATGGCAAACACTGTCACATACTTCATGTATAGAATAGTGGGGGAATAAGAAAGATGGTGCTCATCACTGGCCACCTCCATCAGGAATAACATCATAAACCTCCTTGTGGGCCTCTATAGAATCTTGCCCCTTGATGTAAAATAATAGTGGTAGGGACTCTCCAAAGGGAGGCTGTGTCAACATACTTTGCCACTCAAGGAAGACTGATTCTGAAATGAATGCAGCCAAGAATGTTTCTAGCTAAGACCATGGAATGCAAACTCAGACCTACAGGTATGCAGAGGTTACACAGGCTCCTATGCTAAATATGAATAGACACAGGCCCTAGGTCAGATCGATGGGAATTACAGTTAACAGTACTTATATAATTTCCCCATATTTAGAAGCTACTCTCTGCCCTTATCCAGCTTTCTAGTCCTATCCGCAACTCTGACACCATCATCCCAGACAATACTTTCAGCCTACCTGCATGTTAGCGCAGGCAAAAATTAATAAAGTCATGGACCTCTTGGAATATACCTAAAATAGAATTCCTAGCTTCTCCCAACATGAAAACCACAAATCTCATCTGCTATATTTTTATCTTTAGGTTCTTGATTATTAAACAAATTTGTTCTGTTTTATATCTTAATGCTTTTAAGCTACCAAATTGTAGATGCCACCGTGACTTTAACCTGACTTCCATAGGCAGAAGACCTCACCAATGTGTCCTGGAACCCTACTTCCCCAGAGCCCTACCCCACTAGGGGAAGATAGAAACAAGCTGGGGATATGGATCAACCTGTCAATGCCTATGACCAGCAGAGAATAATTACAGAAGCCAGACTTCTCACCTTCTGTACCCCATAAAGATCTTTGGTCCATACTCCCAGAGGGATAAATAATAGAGAAGCTTCTAATGGAGGGAATGGGATACAGAACTCTGGTGGTGGGAATTGTATGGAATTGTGTCCCTCTTACCCCACAATCTTGTTTATCATTATTAAATCATTATTAATGAAAGAGAGAGAGAAAGATGGTGCTAAAGTCAGTTTGTGTGGGTGCTATATGTGTATATTTTTGCCCATATGTACCCACTACCACAGAGGTCAGTGAAGAGGAAGCATTCCAGGTTAAAACAACAACAAAACAGATGCAAAGTCATGTAAGCATTCATTTTTGCAGGGCAGAAGTAATGTGAGGTGGCTGGAGAACATGGGAAGTGTGCAGAGGTTAGAGGTAGGGACTAAAAGGTGATCAGAGGTCCTCTGTGAATTCTAAGCCACTGAAAGTCAAGTCCAAAGCTTGGCTTAGTCTTAGCCTGGGAACTCAAAGTTCCAGAAGACGCTCAGTAATAAGAGGTGAAGAGAAACTATTGGAAGTGCAAAAGTAAACAAGAAAGCCAGCTCTGAAGCACTGAGGGCTGAATGGCATTACAGTCAGGATATACAGGTGCATATCCAGGCTTCCCCACCAATGGCTAGAAGAATTCATAATTTAATAAAGGAGCAGTCCTATTAAATGGAGTTAAGAAGCTTCCAAGACCTACTGGTTGTGATTCCAGATGATGGACATGCCTGGGGTCTACCAGACCCAGCCAGACCACCTAGAAGGGATACAGGACAAAAGGTACCCAACAGCACCCACTGGAGTAGGGGGAGGAGTCCTGCCAATCACAGAAACTTTTTTCACAACTTCGACTCTTTCTTCTTCCCTACCTTCCACATCTTTATCTTAAGTCACCATTTTTTCCCTGAGCAGTGTATAGAAACAGTGTTTATGTTCAGCCAAGACATTCTCATCTATACCCTACATGAAATATCACAGTTGGTTGGGGAACAGATGTTTATGCCCATTAAAATTTATACAAAAAAACTATAAATGTTCCTCTGACAAATGAAATAGAATCCTCCTAGAATCTGTGAAGTCATCTGCCATAAGGAATTCAGCAGTAATGACGCATAACCCAATGGCAAATAGGTTTGCCACTTTCCTTTCAAAATTAAAACACAATCTGGGCAAAAGAAAAGCAAATTCTTTGCAAATAGAACTAATATTCTTATATATGTTTCACAAACTATAGAATTTATACCTTGATAGTTAATGAACTGTGTAACAAAGACAACATCATCAAAAATTAATCGCTTTAAGCATCTTCTTAGGCATCTTCCCATTTGTAAGTTTAGAATGTAATTTAATTATGTAATTTGGTTTCAAGTTTTATATTCTGGTCTCTGTACCTTCAAAGTGCCATTGAAGTATTCAACTGATTCACTATGTCACTCAATCATTTTGTTGTTGTCACTGGAGTGTCATGCCTCCAGGCTAACTTTTTCAGAGAAGTGGAGGGGTAAGGGGGAACTAAAACCACTACTTCCTCCAATGTGGTAGGGGGCTGGATTCAAGCCTGAGTTGCATACATGGCAAAGGAAGCACACTAGCCAAGTGAGCTATTATGTAGGGTCTAGTAGGTATTGATTCAAGTACTATGTTCCTGGATACACAAATGAAGTAACACAGCTCATGCTCTCAATAATGACACAATAGTTGAACCCACATTTAGCACTGACATATCTGTTCACCAAGGTCCAACCCTGACAGTGGAGATGGGCAGGATCACAATGAGAATTCAAGCAGGGAGAGACCCCTGAATCCAAGCAACTAGGCAGGAGACGTCCCTGTTCCTCCTATACCAAGACATGGTCTCCTCTCCAAGATTACAAGCATATATGAAAGAGTGGTGAGAAAAAAAAAAATAGGGAGTCGGGCTGTAGCGCAGCGGGTTAAGCACAGGTGGCGCAAAGCACAAGGACCGGCATAAGGATCTCGGTTCGAACCCCGGCTCCCCACCTGCAGGGGAGTCGCTTCACAGGCGGTGAAGCAGGTCTGCAGGTGTCTTTCTCTCCCCCTCTCTGTCTTCCCCTCTTCTCTCCATTTCTCTCTGTCCTATCCAACAACGACAACAACAATAATAACTATAACAATAAAACAACAAGGGCAACAAAAGGGAATAAATAAATAAAATAAATATTTTTAAAAAAGAGAAAAAAATAACAGAAATATCCTCAACTAGAAATTCTCATTTATTGTTTAGAAATATAACTCCAAGGAGTCGGGCGGTAGTGCAGCGGGCTAAGTGCAGGTGACACAAAGCCCAAGGACCAGCGTAAGGATCCCTGTTTGAGCTCCGGCTCCCCACCTGCAGGGGAGTCACTTCACAAACGGTGAAGCAGGTCTGCAGGCATCTATATTTCTCTCCCCTTCTCAGTCTTCCCCTCCTCTCTCCATTTCTCTCTGTCCTATCTAACAAGAACGAGATCAATAACAACAACAATAATAACTACAACAATAAAACAAGGGCAACAAAAAGGAATAAATATTTTTTTTAAAGAAAGAAATATAACTCCATTAGTTACAGACTTTCACCATTTCCTATTTCCCAGGAATATTTACTTGTTAATCCAGTCCATGGGACTCAAATAGAAAACATAGAAATGAAAGAATACAGAGGGACTAGGTGGTGGTGCACCTGGTTGAGAGCACATGTCACAATGTGCAAGGACCTGGGTTTGAGCCCCCAGTCTCCTCCTGCAGTGGGAAATCTTTGCAAGTGGTGAAGCAGTGCTGCAGGTATCTCTCTGTCTCTCTTCCTCTTTGTCTCTCCCTCCCCTCTTGATTTTTGACTGCCTCTATCTCATACATATTGATAATAAACATTTTTTTAAAAAGAAATAAAAGTATACAGCATACTCAGCTGGGAGCTTATTGCAAGAGAATCAGGAGCCCATCTTGGGATGAAACTATCCCTTCTGGCTTCCAAGAGAACAAAAATTCCCCACAAATCGTCACACCAGCTCTGTTTTCATCAAAACAATCCATTGCAAACACTTACTACTACACAAGACTGAGATTTAAAAAAAAAAAAAAATGTGGGTTTTTATAAAACTCTAGATCTTTTGAAATGCCACAGGACTTCACTGAGGGATCAGAACTAGGAAACAAGGAATTATCAGAAGTCAAGATTCTCACTTCCTTCCTTCCCTCCCTCTCTCTGCATGACCTCTCTACACATCAGTTTCTGTCCACGGCTTCTATTTACCACTTTCTCATGCTTGAGACTCACTGCTTGCCTCCATGTCCCTTAGCCATCTGTGCCACTTTACTGCCATCACTGAGTGAATGGGACTCAATTCTCCCCCAGACGAGATTGGCATGGATTTACCAGACAGCCTGAATTTAGCTGTAGCTTTCTTTGGGCCAGTCTACAGTTCATCAACCGTCAATCCCTAATTTGTCATGGTGAGGATAGTAAGAGTTATAAGGCTACAGTTTAGAAACCAAGAGTATCGGAACTGAGTTATGGGTCTGGTAGATTTCCTCAATAGCTTTGTGAATATCTAGCATTAAGATCACAAAAGATCTTTCCTATCTCCAAATTCTTTTTTTATTTATTTTTTATTGGGGGATTAATGTTTTACAGTTGACAGTAAATACAACAGTTTGTACAGGCATAACATTTCCCAGTTTTCCACATAACAATACAACCCTCACTGGGTCTTCTGCTATGTTCTAGGACCTGAACCCTCCCTATTTCCAAGTTCTGTCTAAACATAAAATGGGTCCCTGGGACTGGGTGGCAGTGCACCCATTCGAGTGCACATAACTATGTGTGAAGACCCAGGTTCAAGCACCTGGAACCTACTGTATGGGGGAAGCTTCACAAGTGGTGGACTAGTGTTTCAGGTCTCTCCACTGTTTTTTGTTTTGTTTTGTTTTGTTTTTGTTTTTCCAGAGCACTGCTCAGATCTGGCTGATGGTGGTGCTAGAGATTGAATCTGGGATCTCAGAGTCTCAGGCATGAGTCTTTTTGCAAAACCGTTTTGCTATCTCCCTCTTCCCTCTCCCTCTTCTCTCTCTCTCTCTCTCTCTCTCTCTCTATCTCTATCTCTCTCCCCTATTTCTGTCTCTATCATAAAAAAAATCCACCATGAATGATTGAATTGTCATACCCCAAAGATAATCCTGGTGACAAAAAAAGTGTGTGGGGGGGGGGAGCAGTGCTCCTAAGCAATTACTATGAACATTTAAATTTTTCAAGCAATTAGTTTGGTATTTCCTGTATATTTAATAAAATGATTAAAATATTATACCCTTAATAAGCATTTAAAGAAGCCTGATTCTCCTCATATACTGACTTCTGAGAATCTTAACATAAAAATGGGGCAAGCAGTTAATACATTAAGAAGAAAAAACTTTTCACCTATGACGAAAATCATTAAGATTGCCAAAGAGTTTCTTGATGACTAAAACCTTGTAGTCTTGGTGGAAAGACTGCAATTCTTCCTGGAAAATCCTCTGTAAATTTCTTGTTTAAACAAGTAGAGACAAGCAGTATACTCTCTCCTGATCTACACTGAGAAGTATGAGCTAATTAATATTAAATTCCCTAGTTCTTTCCATAAATTAGGAAGAAATGTAACAGACTTACACAAAGCAAGTGGAAAATATAAATCACTGAGAACTGGGGGGGAGGGGGTAGAAAAAAATAAAGACATTATATTACACAAAAGATACTAAATATTTTTGTCTCCTAGATACAGACCAAGCTTTTGCAAATTAATTTATAACTTAAAACTTCCAGTCACTATGACCATTTTTTCATATGTCGGTTTGCCCTTTGGAACTCTTCTTTAGAGAAGATTCTGCCCATGTCCTCCCATTCTACAATTTTATTTTTTTAATTGTTGAGTTTGGTGAGTTCTTCACGTATTTTGGTTATTATGTCTTAGTATGGCACATAAAGATTTTATAGACGGAACTTAAGAAGCAAGAACAGTAAGGGAAGGGGCCAAGTGGTGGCACACCCAGTTAAGTGCACATAGTACTAAGCACAAGGACCAGGGTTCGAGCCCCCACATCCCCACCTGCAGGAGGGTGCTTTGCAGGTGGTGAAGCAGGTCTGCAGGTGTTTGTCTTTCTTTCTCCCTCTCTATCTCCCACTCCCCCTCTTAATTTCTCTCTGTCCTATCAAATATATATATATATATATATATATATGTATATATATTAAAAATGGGAAAATGGCTGCCAGGAGCAGTAAATTTGTAGTGCCAATACCAAGCCCCAGCAATAACCCTGAAGGAAAAAAAAAAAAGACAGTAAGAGAAAACATAAGGTGAAACTTGTACTATGTATGGTATATTGCGCCAAAGCAAAGGACTCATTTGTGGAAATGCATTCATAAGATAGAGAATCCCTCTATAGCAGTTATAATATGTAATGTAATGTTCATTAACCCCAAAACTTATTGACTCAAAATAGCTAAAATTTATTAGCTCTTGATACTATAAGTCATAAGTTTGGGGTAAACTCAGATGGCAGGCTATCCCTTGGTCTTATTTGGTTAGAAACAGGCTGGGGGTGTGGATCTGCCTGCCAATGCCCATGTTCAGTAGAGAAGCAACTGAAGAAGCCAGAACTCCCACCTTCTGCACCCCAAAACTAATTTTGATCCTTACTCCCAGTGAGAGAAAAATAATAGGGGGAAGATGATCAGAGGGCTCTGAACTACAACTATATCTGAACCCAAAGAGAAAAAAAGGGAGAAAAAAGGGGGGAGGGACATTTGGATGTAGTAATAAGTGTATGTGTGACTTGGAAAGGGGGAGAAGATGGGACCATTAGGGAAAAAAGGGGAGGGGAGCAAATATATACAAATATAGACAGATGTAGAGATAATAGCTAACCGATATCTGCAAACTTAAGAGAACTGCTGTAGCTTATAATGTAGAGATTGGGTATTCAGATCTCTGGTAGTGGAAACAGTGCAGAGTTGTACTCCTGTAACTTGTAATTTTGTAAATCAATGTTAAATCACTAATAAAAAATTGAAAATAATAATAAAATAAAATTACATATCAGTATTTTAATCAACTCCACTCTTTTTTTTTAATATTAATTTTATTTATTTATTCCCTTTTGTTGCCCTTGTTGTTTTATTGTTGTAGTTATTATTGTTGTTGTCGTCGTTGTTGGATAGGACAGAGAGAAATGGAGAGAGGACGGGAAGACAGAGAGGAGGAGAGAAAGACAGACACCTGCAGACCTGCTTCACCGCCTGTGAAGCGACTCCCCTGCAGGTGGGGAGCCGGGGTTCGAACCGGGATCCTTATGCCGGTCCTTGTGCTTTGCGCCACCTGCGCTTAGCCCGCTGCGCTACCGCCCGACTCCCAATCAACTCCACTCTTAAGCTGGCACTCTCCCCACTTGTTCTGCTTATATTGTCAAGTATTTTCTCCAATTAACCAAGCTTTGAAGAGGTTATTATTATCTTTTTTTTTTTTTAGATAGGCAGAGAGAAAGAGAGGGAGAGAGATTGACCACAGCATCAAAACTTCCTTCAGTGCAGTGGGAGTTGGTCTTGAACCTGGGTTGTGCACATAAAACAGAATACTAGTCAAGTGAGCCATTTCTCCTACCCAGGAAAGGCTTTGTTTTTCTTTTTAAAATTATTTTGATTATCTTTATTTATTGGATAGAGACAGCCAGAAATTGAGAGGAATGGGGATATAGAGAGGGAGAGAGACAAAGACACCTGTAGCACTGCCTCACCCTTGCAAATCTTCTCCCTGAAGGTGGAGACCAGGGGCTTGAACCCAAGTCCTTGAACATTGTAACTTGTGCACTCAACCAGGTACACCACCACCTGGCTCCAAGGCTAATTTTTTAAAAATTATTTATAAAATAAAAAATATTGACAAGACCATAGGACAAGAGGGGTATAATTCCACACAATTCCCACTTCCCCTCCATTGGAAGCTTCCCTATTCTTTATCTCTCTGAGAGCATGGACCCAGGATCACTATGGGGTGCAGAAGGTGGAAGGTCTGGCTTCTGTAATTGCTTCCCTGCTGAACATGGACATTCATAGGTCAATCCATACTTCCAACCTATCCCTATCTTTTCCTAGTGGGCCGGGTTCTAGAGAGGTGGAGTTCCAGGGTACATTGGTGAGGTCATCTTCCCAGGGAAGTCCAGTTGGTATCATGGTAGCATCTGAAACTTGGTGTCTGAAAAAGCATTAAGATACAAAGAAGAAAAAATCATTTAATAATCAGGAACCTATCCAGATGCTGCCGTGATGCCAACCTGACCTCCCTGGGCAGACGACCCCACCAATGTATCCTGGACCCCTGCTTCCCCAGACCCCTGCCTCACTAGGGAAAGAGAGACAAGCTGGAAGTATGGATCGACCTGCCAATGTCCATGTTCAGCGGGAAAGCAATAACAGAAGGCAGACCTTCCACATTCTGCACCCCATAATAATCCCTGGGTCCATACTCCCAGAGGGTTAAAGACTAGGAAAGCTGTCAGTGGAGGGGATGGGATACGAAGTTCTGGTGGTGGGAATTGTAGCCCTCTTATCCTATGTTTTTTGTCAGTGTTTCCTTTTCATAAATAAAAATTAAAAAATAATAATCAGTAGAATCTAAAGGCAAGAATATAGCAGATAAGATTTGAGGTCTCCATTTTGGAAAAAGCTAGTAGATCTATTTTACATATATTCCAACGGGCCCGTGACTTTACTAATTCTTGCCTGAGTCTGATAATTAACATGCTTTGGAGGACCAAAGATATTGTCTGGGAAAATGGTGCCAGAGCTGGAAATAGAACTAGAGAGCTGAATCAGAGAAGAAAGCAGCTCCTAAATATGAGAAAAGTATAGAAATATTTTTAATTGTAAACCTAAGGCTATTTTTCTTACTTGTGAAGTTACTCTATGTTGTATTCTTTTTTTCTTTTTTAATTTCGTTCATTTTCCTGAGAGACAAAAGAAGAAGAGAAAACAAGAGAAATGCTCAGTTTTGGCTTACAATGGTGCAGGAGATTGAACCTGGTGACTTCACCGTTTTCAGCCGATCTTGGATGGACCTTGAAAAAATCATGTTGAGTGAAATAAGTCAGAAACAGAAGGATGAATACGGGATGATATCACTCTCAGGCCGAAGTTGAAAAACAAGATTAGAAAAGAAAACACAAGTCGAACCTGAAATGGAATTGGAGTATTACACCAAAGTAAAAGACTCTGGGGTGGGTGGGTGGGTGGGGAGAATACAGGTCCATGAAAAATGATGAATGAAATAGTGGGGGTTGTATTGTTAAATGGGAATCTGGGGAATGTTATGCATGTAAAAAAAAAAAAGAAGTAGAAACGCAAAGCAGAAATTGACTGAGTTTGGAGTATGGCACCAAAGTAAGAAAGCAGAAGTACACTAGAGTTTGCATCACCAGGTTCCAGATGCCATCAGAATGCTGACCAGGCTTCCCTAGACTGAAGACCCCACCAATGTGTCCTGGAGCTACGCTTCCCCAGAGACCCATCCTACTAGGGAAAGAGAGAGGCAGACTGGGAGTATGGACCAACCAGTCAACGCCCATGTTCAGCGGGGAAGCAATTACAGAAGCCAGACCTTCTACCTTCTGCAACCCACAATGACCCTGGGTCCATGCTCCCAGAGGGATAGAGAATGGGAAAGCTATGAGGGGAGGGGGTGGGATATGGAGATTGGGTGGTGGGAATTGTGTGGCGTTGTACCCCTCCTACCCTATGGTTTTGTTAATCCTTTCTTAAATAAAAAAGAAAAAAAATATTTCCCCTTCTTGTAAATTTGTACTAGTTCTCTATACTCACTTCTAGTATCATAAAAATAAGATAGGTTATGCTAGATATAAATATATAAAGCGCTTATGAACATAATTCTGATTTTCTGAACCACACTTCTGGAAGCATGCACACACATTTTTTTTTAAAAGCCTATATTCTTACTTTTAGGTTCCTGATTATTAAATAATTTGTTCTGCTTTATATCTTAATACTTTTCAGCCACCAAGTTGGACTACCAGAACACTAATCTGACTTCCCTGGGCAGATGACCTCACCAATGTGTCTGGGAGCCCCACCTCCCCAGAGCCCTACCCCACTAGGGAAAGAATGATACAGGCTGGGGGTATGGGTTGACCTGTCAGTGCACATTTCTAGCAGGGAAGCAATTATAGAAGCCAGATCTCCCACTTTCTGCACCCCATAAAGATCTTTGGTTCATACTCCCAGAGGAATAAAGAATAGGGAAGCTTCCGATGGAAGTGATGGGATACAGAACTCTGGTGGTGGGGATTGTATGGAATTGCACCCCTCTTATTCCACAATCTTGTCAATAATTATTAAATCACTAATAAAAAGTTGGTATCCCTTTATAAAAGTCTCTATAAAATAGATTTCCCCTTCAATTATTTCTCCTTTCTTTTCTGTCTATATTATCTTCTTTTTCATGAAAAGTAATGCATACTTACAGCTGAGTATTATTTTTCAGTCTATTTCCCATGTCTGCAACTGTAGGGGGTGGGGTGGGATCTCAACAGTCTTAATTTATTTCATCTTCAATACCTTTTAGTTCAAACTGGCAGTGAATCTGCAAGTGTAAAATTAACAAGAAAACGTCCAAGTATTCTATGTATGTCATGGAGATTCATTTTATCAGACAATAGACTTGTTCACAGATCTTAGTCAGATAATTCCATCTCTAATTTTTGCTTTTGTTGAAATGGTTAAGGAAAAAGAAAAGACTTTTGGATCTATAGTTTGATGGAAGGATTTGTGAGTCATAACCTTCAAAAAGCCTTTTGTGGGCAAGAAACTGGCATACTTTAATGGTGACTCTTTAGTCACTATCAGGCCACCCCATCAGCTGGGGCCCTATTCAGGGAGTCCTGAGATTCTCAAACAGTCATGATGAGCCAAGACCTCAAATAAATCACTCTCTCCATTGTTACAGGTCATTTCTATCAGGAACAAAACAGACCCCTTTATGGGCCCCACATAGGACCTTGCCCTCAACTTGGATCAACAATGATAGAGAATGTTCCCCATCCTCCAAAGGAAGGATGGACAACATACTCTATGCTAAACCTGAGGAAGATGGGTCGATACTGGGGTAGCTTGGAATGTTCCTATTCATGACCACAAATGTGAGCTCAGATCTACAGGGATGCAGAGGTCCCATAGGCTCATAAGCTGAATATAAGCAACAGACCTAATAAAATCAGTGGGGTTTACAGTCAACAATATTTATACCCCTTCCCCATATTAGGGAGCTATTCTCTTCCCTGATCCAGCTTTCTGTCCCTTTTCCAGCCATGACATCACCTCCCCAGACAATAACTTGGATCCACCTGCATATCAGATTTCAGGCTCAGAGAAAGAAAAAAAAAAAAACCTAGTATAGCAACAGGCCCTTTGGAATATAACTAAAATATGCCTACTAGCTATCTACAAAATAGAGGAAACCCCCCCAACACTTCAGCTGCACTATTCCAGCCTTTAGGTCCATGACTGTTCAACAATTTGTTTGGCTTTATATGTTAGCTCTCTTTTCAGTCACCAGGTTCCAGATGCTAGCATGATGCCAACCAGACTTCCCTGGATAGAGGACCCCACCAATGTGTCCTGGAGTTCCGATTCCCCAGAGCCCCACCCTACTGGGGAAAGAGAGAGGCAGGCTGGGAGTATGGATCAACCAGCCAAGGCCCATGTTCTGCGGGGAAGCAATTACAGAAGCCAGACCTTCCACCTTCTGCATCCCACAATGACCTTGTGTCCATACTCCCAGAGGGATAAAGAATAGGAAAGTTATCAGGGGAGGGGATGGGATATGGAGATCTGGTGGTGGGAATTGTAAAAAAGAAATTTAAAAAATAAATAAATAAATAAGCCTTTTGTGTGACAAAATACTCTGACCCTTACTTGGAAAAGGCTATATAGCTACTCTTGGAATTTTCATTAGTGCATACTTTTCTAACAATAAATCTCTCCATGTTATTTCATTGTCTTTTATACTTCAGCTAAGTTGAGAGATTCCCAAATTACTGAGTCTTGTGGTTTGTTTGGTTGTTTTTTACCCTCTTTTTAACAATTACCTCTTTCCTTTTGCATTTTACTATAAGCAGCAAGAAGTCAGGTTGTACATACAGCACTGCATGAAAGTTTCCTCAGTGAAATATCCAAATTCATTGTGTTCAAGCTCTGCCTTGCACATAAAATGCAAGTCACAACTCTGTTAACCTTGCAGCTATATACCAAGGAGCCACCTGTCTCTAGATTTTGGTAACATGTTCCTATCAAATGTGTCCTTAGAATCCAAACTTCCATTCATAGTGTGTTTAAAACCATATTGGTATTCTCTCTAATGATTCTTCTGAGCCCTCACCAGCAAGGATTTTACTTCATTTTATTCTTTGATTTTTTTTTCTTTCTTTTACCTCTAGGGTCATCGCTGTGGCTCAGTGCCTGCAAACGCTAGAAGAAGAAGTGCCTGCACCACAAATCTACTGCTACTGGTGGCCATCTTGTTTTTTTTTTTCCACTGCTGTTGTTGCTGCTGTTACTATTATTATTGTTGCTACGGCTGTGTTGTTGTTGGATAGGACAGAGAGAAATTGAGAGGGGTGGGGAAGACAGCGGGGTGGGGGGAGGTAGACATACTTGCTTTACCTCTTGCAAAGTGATGCCCCTGCAGGTGGGAAGCCAGTGGCTCAAACAGGGATCTTTGTGCTGATTCTTGAGCTTTCCACTATGTGCACTTAAACCAGTGCTCTACTGCCTGGCCCAGTTTAATTTATTTATTGGGGGATTAATGGTTTACAGTCAACAGTAAAATACAATAGTTTGTCCATGTGTAGTACTCCTCAGTTTTCCACATAACCATTCAGCCCCCACTTGGTGCTCCTCTGCCATCATGTTCCAGGACCTGACCCTTCCCCCACCTCAATCTTTTACTTTAGTGCAATACATCAACTCTAGTCCAGGTTCTGCTTCATGTTTTCCCTTCTGTTATTATCTTTAAATGTCTGTCTATGAGTAAGATAATCCCATATTCATCCTTCTCTTTCTGACTTATCTCACTAAACATGATTCCTTCAAGATCCATCCAAGATGAGGTGAAGAAGGTGAATTCATTATTTTTAATAGCTAAGTAGTTTTGCATTGTGTGTGTGTATATATATCACAAATTTCTCAGCCACCCATCTGTTGCTTGACACCTGGGTTGCTTCCGGGTTTTGTCTATTACAAATTGTGCTGCTATGAGCATAGGTTTATCTTTTTGGATGGGTGTGCTTGGTTTCTTAGGATATATCCACAGGAGAGGAATTGCAAGGTCAAAGGGCAGGTCCACTTCCAGCCTTCTGAGAGTTCTCCAGACTGCTCTGCATAAGGGTTGCACCTATTTACATTCCCACCAGCAGTGCAAGAGGGTTCCTTTGTCCCCACAACCTCTCCAGCATTTGTTGCTGCTACCTTTTCTGATGTATGACATTCTCATGGGAGTCAACTGGTATCTCATTGTGGTCTTTATTTGCATTTCTCTGACAATCAGTGACTTGGAGCATTTTTTTCATATGTTTGTTGGCCTTTTGGATCTCTTCTTTGGTGAATATTCTGTTCCCGTCTCCCCATTTTTAGATGTGGTCATTTTTGTTGTTGTTGTTGTTGTTGCTGAGTTTGGTGAACTCTTTATGTATTTTGATTATTAGCCTCTTGTCTGATGTATAGCATGTGAAGATCTTCTCCCATTGTGTAAGGGGTTACTTTGTTTGTGTGGTTGTTTCTTTTGCTGTGCAGAAGCTTTTTAATTTGATGTAGTCCCATTTGTTTATTTTTGATTTAGTCTTTTTTGTAATTGGATTTGTATCATTGAAGATGCCTTTAAAATTTAGACAAAAAAGAGTTCTGCCAATATTTTCCTCTAAGTATTTGACAGTTTCTGGTCCAACATCCAAGTCCTTGATCCATTTGTAATTTACTTTTGTGTTTGGTGAAATGTAGTGGTTCAGTTTCATTCTTCTGCATGTTTCAACCCATTTTTTCCAACACCATTTGTTGAAGAGACTCTGCTTTCCCCATTTAATAGTCTGGGCCCCTTGTCAAAGATTAGATGTCTGTAGGTGTGGGGACTTATTTCTGGGCTCTCAATTCTATTCCACTAGTCAGTCAGTATGTCTATTTATGTTCCAGTACCAAGCAGTTTTGATGACAATGGCCCTATAAAACAATTTGATATCTGGGAGTGTAATGCCTCTAGTTCTGTTCTTTCTTCTCAAGATTTTTTGGTAATTCTAGGTCTTTTATGGTTCCAGATAAACATTTGTAGCTTTTTTTCTATTCTTCTAAAACATCAATAAAAGAAAGACCAAAACCACATGATTATTTCAATAAGATGCAGAGAAAGCCTTTGATGAAATCTATCACCCCTTTATGATCAAAGCACTACAAAAAATGTGAATAGATGGAAAATTCCTCAAGATAGTAGAGTCTATACATAGCAGACCTACAGCCAACATCATACTCAATGGTGAAAAACTGGAAGCAATCCCCCTCAGATCAGGTACTAAACATGGCTGCCCACTATCACTATTATTATTCAAAATAGTGCTGGAAGTTCTTGCCATTGCAATCAGGCAGGAACAAGGAATTAATGGGATCCAGATGGAAGAGAAGAAGTTAAACTGTCACTACTTACAGATTATATGATAGTATACAGCAGGAATTTTATTTTATTAGTATTTATTTATTGGGGGCCTAGCAGTGGCACACCCAGTTAAGCATACGCATTACCATGTGTGAGGACCTGAGTTTGAGTTCCTGCTCCCCCCCTGCAGTGGGGAAGCTTTACTAGCAGTGAAGCAGGTCTGCAGAAAAAGATGTTTATCTTTTTCTCTCTATATACCTACCTCCCCCTCCCCCTCTCCATTTCTATCTGTCCTATCAATTAAAAAAAAATTCTCAAGTTCTCTCTGTTCTATCCAATAAAACGGGGAAAAAATGGCTGCCAGGAACAATGGATTCTTCATGTAGTCACAGAGCCCCAGCTGGTGCAATTTACAAAAAGATTTCATTATGCATTAATGAGAGAGAGCCAGAACATCACTCTGGTATATGTGATGCTGGGGCTCAAACTCAGGACTTTTGATTAAGAACATATTGCTTTCCCAGATAAGATCAAATCGATGGAGTTTACAGTCAACAATATCTATACATCTTTCCCATATCTGAGAGCTACTCTCTTCCATGATCCAGCTTTCTGGTCCTTTTTCCAGACATGACACCATCTCCCCAGACAGTAACTTGGATCTACCTGTATTTCAGATTTCAGACTCAGGGGAAAAAAACAAAAAACTAGTATAGCCACAATATAACTAATATATGCCTCCCACCTATCTACAGTACAGAGACCCCACCCCACCCCACCCCCCACAAACTCTTCATCTGTACTATTCTAGCCTTTAAGTTCATGATTAATCAACAATTTGTTTGGCTTTATATGTTAACTCTCTTTTCCAGATGCTAACATGATGCCAATCAGATTTCCCTGGACAAACAACCCCACCAATGTGTCCTGGAGCTCCAACTCCCCAGAACCCAGCCCCACTAGGGAAAGAGAGAGGCAGGCTGGGAGTATTGATCGACCTCCCAAGGCCCATGTTCAGTGGGGGAGCAATTACAAAAGCCAGACCTTCCACCTTCTGCATCCCACAATGACCTTGGGTCCTTACTCCCAGAGGGTTAAAGAATAGAAAAGCTATCAAGGAAGGGAATGGGATATGGAGTTCTGGTGGTGGGAATTGTATGGAGTTGTACCCCTCTTATGCTATGGTTTTGTCAGTGTTTCCTTTTTATAAATAAAATAAAAAATAAAATATATTTAAAAACTACATGGAGAATTTTCTATTTCTTTATTCAGGAACAACGATTCACAAACTAAGACAAACTAATCACCAAACAGAACTCTGCTGTCTCTGCGGCGGCACAAGCACTCCCTCTCTTACTCTGGAAGTCAGGAACTCTCCAACTCTGGCACTCTCGAACTCAGGAACCCTCTCCTGGGGTCCCTTTGGGGCAGGGCCAAGCGGGCCCGTGAAATTAGCAGGCCTGATCCAATTCTCTTGGCGGGGGGAGGGCTAGAACAAGCCAATATAAAGCATACGGTGGGGAGCCAGGGGCTCAAACTAGGATCCAAGCACAGTGAGGACTAGGGGTTTAAGTCCATGTCCTCACACATAATACTGTGCTCTCTACTGGGTAAGCCATCACCCAGTTGTAGTTTCTGTAAAGAAGAAAGAGAAATTAGCCAGGAGAAACCTAAGTAAAAGCATTCACTATTTCAAGGGGGATAATAAAAGAAAACAGTCCCAACAAATGAGTTACTAAGACATGCAAAGTATTTAAGGATTCAGTGCCAAGTGAAGTTTTGTTTGTTTGTTTCTTAATAAGATCTTTATGGAACTACACTGATTTTGGTCCTAGGTCTTGGGAGTATTATTCTGGCATTCTCTACTCCAGATGCTTCAGAACAAACAAGTACAAACACAGCCCTCAAGGTTTTTTGTCCTTTCCCCAAAGAAAACCCAGTAGTAGCCTCTCTATTGTTAATTATTCAGAGGTTTTTAAAGAGATTGTTTAAGAAATAATTACACTTGCTTTTTAAAATTTTTTTTCTTCTTCTCCTTCTCCTCCTTCTCCTTCATCTTCGAACTACAGCACTGCTCAGTTCTGGCTTATGGTGGTGCTAACGATTGAGCTTGGATCCTCTGAGTCTTAGGCATGAAAGTCTTTTGCATAAAGACGAATATGAGAGAGTGCACAGGTCTTCAATTCAGAGATGTCAGTTTTGATTCTAACTCTAATCCCAGATTGTCTAAGCATTTGGGGTTTTTTTGTTTGTTTGTTTGGTTGGTTGGTTTTTGCCTCTAGGGTTATTGCTGGGGCTTGGTGCCAGCACTATGAATCCACTGCTCCTAGGAGCGATTTTTTTTTCATTTTATTAGATAGGACAGAGAGAAACTGAGAATGGGAGGGGGAGATAGAGAGGAACAGAGACAGAGAGATACCTACAAATGTGCTTCACCAATGTGAAGCCACCCCTGGGCAGGTGGGAAACTTGAATTGGAAAAATTGTGCAGGTCCTTGCACTTCACAGCATGTGCACTTAATCCAGTGTGCCACTGCCCAGCCTCCTCCAAGCATCTTCACTGAACAGTCATTCATTCAGTCAGTCATGCTAAGTACTAGAAATACCTAGATGAATAAAACTCTTGTTTTCAGTTCTTGTAAATATGGCTATCAGAGGTAGAGATGGCAATATCCCCCTTTCTCAGAATTAGAAGGCAATTAAGCAGGTACCTAGAACCACCAGCATAATCCTGGTAGAAAAGAAGGAGGAGGAGGAGGAGGAGGAGAATGCACCCCAAGGTTGAGACTGGTCTCCACTGAGGGAGGAAGGAGAATTCATGGGTGAGCACAACTCAGATAACTGTGAAAGCAGTCATGAAAGAACATGTGCACCCTAGTCATTATTGAATAAAGATCTCTTACTTTCATTACTCTAAATGCTAGGAATAACATGAAACAATAGATACATGAACTGTGAGCTAAATAAAAAGAAGCCCACTGCTTGAGAAAATCATATTAAGTGAGATAAGTCAGAAAGAGAAGGATGAATATAGGATGATCTCACTCATAGACAGAAGCTGAAAAATAATAACAGAAAGGAAAACACAAAGCAGAATTTGGACTGGGTTTGGTGTGTTGTACCAAAGAAAAAGACTCTGGGGTAGCAAAGAAGGTTCAGGTCCTAAACTTTATGGCAGAGGAGGACCTAGAGGGGGTTAAATTGCTATGTGAAAAACTGAAAAATATTACACATGTATAAACTACTATATTTTACTATTGACTATAAACCATTAATCCCTCTATTGGAATATAACTAAGTATGCCTACTAGCTATCTATAAAATAGAGACCCCCCCAACTCTTCATCTCCACTATTCTAGCCTAAGGGTCCATGATTGTTCAACAATTTTTTTGGCTTTGTATGTTAACTCTCTTATCAGCCACCAAGTTCCAAACACCAATTCCATGATGCCAATCAGACTTCCCTGGACAGACAACCCCACCAATCTGTCCTGGAGCTCTTAACCCTGCCCCACTAGGGAAAGAGAGAGGCAGGCTGGGAGTATGGATTGACCTGGGAGTATGGATTGACCTGTCAGTGCCCATGACCAGCGGGAAAACAGTTACAGAAGCCAGACCTTTCACCTTCTGCATCCCACAATAACCTTGGGTCAATACTCCCAGAAGGTTAAAGAATAGGAAAGCTATCAGGGGAGGGGATGGGATATGGAGTTCTGATGGTGGGAACTGTGTGGAGTTATACCCCTCTTATCCTATATGGTTTTGTCAGTGTTTGCTTTTTATAAATAAAAAAAAAAAAGAACAACAACAAGGGCAACAAAAGGGGGAAAAATGGCCTCCAGGAGCGGTGGATTCATGGTGCAGGCACCAAAAGAAAACCCAGCAATAACCCTGGAGGGAAAAAAAAAAAAAAAAAAGAAAAAAGAAAGAAAGAAATAGGAATTTATTTTACCTCTCCCTGGCCAAAAAAGAAGCTCACCAAATGCTTTGATGCTACCAGTCTTAGAGATGACAAGGAATAAACTGGGATAGGGATTGTTCTTAAATGATAGAGATAAATAAGAAAAACCCAGAGGAATATCTGAAAATATGTGACAGTTGAAAGTGAACATATTACGATCACACATCAGTAAGAGAAAGATAACAATGATTAAGTGAGTAATAAATATCTGCATTTGGCCTTGCAAACAAGGAATAAAAAATGTTATTCGATTCAGTAAGAATCAAAGAAATGTGACTTAGTAACAGTGGAAATACCACTCTGACTATTAAATGAGGAACAGTCAGCCAGTGAGTGTGGGTACAGCATAACAGGCATTTCATGGGTTGCTTATGAGAATCTAAACTGGGTCAATGTTTCATCAGAGTCATTTGAAAATAAATCCTAAAAGCCTTAAAGATATTTATATCCTTTGGTCCAAAGGCATTCATATTTAAAGGCACTCATCCCAAGGAAATAGAAAGATACAGAAAAATTGAGAGTGTTCATTAGAATGTTATTTCTAATAGCACAAAATTGGAAATAACCAAATATCCAACAATAAGGAGTGATTAAATAAATTATCATTCATTAATACAATGGCATAGGATACAGCCATTTCCCTAGATTTTTTCCCCTTATTCCCACTCAGAGACTTCAATTATATGCATATTATAGACAACTTGAGTTATATCATAACTCACTGAAACCAAGTTGGTTTTTTTTTTCACTCTTTTCTCTCTATTTCCTGAAGCCATTAATGCCCTGGCATTTCTAACCTAGTCCACATAGGAACAATGGGCCTTAACTGCCAAAGCAAGTCTTCAAAGAGCTGCAGTATTGGCAGTTGGCAGAAATACAGGCATAAACAGAGAGGGCCAAGTGAGTTAGGTCCAAAGAGATGGAGGCAAAACACCAACAGATGTTCTTGTCTCAAACCTGCTTTTCCCTAGTTCCAGGTCACACCATGACTTCTTTTTTTTTTTACATAATTATATTTATTCACAAATTCACTTTACTGTGTTGGCAGAAACAACCCACATTATTTACAATATGTGCCATTATTCTATCCATAGATGTCTATTTATCAGTTATTTCATTTTCCTGGAATACTTTTATGTATCACACATTACTGTGGGAACCTTAGTAACGCATCCTCCCTTACTTATTTTTCTTTCTTTGCAAGAATTTATTGAGATTATAATTCAGATGTGATACAGTCACACATTCTTTATCAAAGGTTAGTTACATCCCCTTTAGTCCAACAATAGTACTGTTTCATTATGCTATTCACAGCCCACTCTAACAGCTTCCATGCTAGAGAAATTGAAGCAATAGTTTTTTTTTTATTTAAGAAAGCATTAATTAACAAAACCATAGGGTGGGAGGGGTACAACTCCACACAATTCCCACCACCCAATCTCCATATCCCACCCCCTCCCCTGATAGCTTTCCCATTCTCTATCCCTATGGGAGCATGGACCCAGGGTCATTGTGGGTTGCAGAAGGTGGAAGGTCTGGCTTCTGTAATTGCTTCCCCGCTGAGCATGGGCGTTGACTGGTCGTTCCATACTCCCAGTCTGCCTCTCTCTTTCCCTAGTAGGGTGTGTCTCTGGGGAAGCTGAGCTCCAGGACACATTACACCAAGACTTCTGCAACAACTCCACAGTCAATTGAAATTCCACATGCATCTCCATGCTGATGTAAAGAATCCTGGCCTAGAATTCCTACCTTCTGCTCCCCATCAACAACCTTTATCCATACTCCCACTGGGGGAGAAGTGATAGGATGAAGATAAGAGGATCCTGCACTCCAGCTCCATCAGCACCCAGACAGAGAGAAGGAAAAGGAGAGGGACATATGGAGGTAGTTATGATGTCATGAATGGATAGAGGTAGTGAGAGGACTGAATCAGAAAAAGAAGGGGCAACTATGTATAAATATGGACAGATAGTTGTAGAGAAGATGGTTGGCCCATGTATAAAACTTTAGGGGAACTGTGGTGGATTGCAGTGGGGAGAGTGAAGATTCAGAACTCTGGTGGTGAGAATGGTGTGGATTCAAACCCCTGTTGACATATAATTCTGTAATACAAAAATAAATAAATAAATAAATAAATAGAATCCTGGCCTTAGAGGGTTCAAGGGCAGGAAGGGATGCATCACAGAGTAGGAAGAAAGGGAAAAAGGACATTTTCCTAGGGATAAGTTGTTCCCTAAGATGTGCAGCTCCTCATAGTTCTCTTAACTTCTGTTGGATGGCCAGTCACCATCCATCTCTTTCGCTTCTTCATCCTTGTTGTCATCGTGAAACTTGACTGACTACACTCCAAACTGGACATACAAGGAGAATTTCTGGGGCCTAACTGGGATTTCAGACAAGACTGGAGAAAGATAAAATCAGGAGTTAAGAGAACAAAGGGAAAGACACTAGGCAGGCTGCTATTCTCAGCCATGGATCACACAAAGCATGAATCTATTTCAACCATCAACTATGAACCAGGCACCAGTAAACTGGGACTTTTTAAGTGCTCTTTGTGGAAGCCCAGGTTTTTCTGGGAACAAAAACAGGCCAGTAGGAATAAATGAGAGTCCTGCTGAGTGTGGCAGGGCTGAGACTGTGTTGCTAGTGCCATCAATGACTGGTGTGTAACTACATTACAGTCCCCATGCAAATAGGTAGATAGATAGATAGATAGATAGATAGATAGATAGATAGATAGATAGATAGATAGATGGGGGGGTACTTTGAGACAAAACAGATGCAGCTGCAGGTGATTTGTGCTACAGAGGTGAAACTACCAGATGGTTTCACTCATAGGTAGAATCTAGAGAATGGAAACACCTGAACTTGCACAAAAAAACAACAACCAAAACCTCAGAAGTTAAAAAAGAAAACTACCTCTAAGACTCCAGAATCCACTCTCAAGACAAGCAAAAATACAACTGCTACATGAAGAACTGTCTAACAGTCAGTAGAAGCTAAAAATAGAGACTTTGAAGAGAAACTCACTTCTGTTCAAATTCTAGATTCCACTCCTTATTAATTGCATTACTTTGCACATATTTCTTTCATTTTTTATCCACCATAAAGTTGTTGTAGGTGGAATTTATAACACCCTCATTATGCTTAGCAGGCTGCATCACCTTATGGATGCTATTTAAAAGACATAATGATATGATGATGATCTCTCCAAATGTCCTATTTTTTTTTTCCTTGGTGGTGCCAAAGCCTAATACATCTGTGATTTTACTACTCCCAGGTCACTTTTGTCCATCCAGATAGAGAGACAGAAATAAAAAAGAGGGATACCATAGCACCAATATTCCTCCAGAATCCACTGAATCCCAAGTGGTACCAGGGTTAAAATCCTGACTGTGTGCATGGTAGGGCAGGAGTCCTACTCAGTCAGATATCTCTCCAACTCTAACTGGAGAGAAAAAGAGAGAGGCACCACAGCATCAAAGCTTCCTCCATTGTAGTGGAGATGGGCTTAAACCCAGGTCACACATATGACAAAGTAGACATACTATCCAGGTGAACTATTTTTTCAACCCACTATAAGTCTCCATCCCAACGTGTTTGGTCTCTTTATGAAAGCCTTCTCTTTCTTCCCCATTCCACCATCCTGCTTCCCAGCAATCACAGGGAACTAAGTTCCCTCCACAACCTCTCTCCTCTCCTCTGAAAAGTTAAGTATTAAACTAGAGAAGATCCTTGCTTTGTTATGTAAGTTTTGTTATCCCATTATAGATGGATGTCTTATCTTCCCAAGTAAACTGTTCCTTTTTAGAGGGTACTGACACTGTCTCTGCTACCTCTCATTACTATGACAACATACTTCAGAACACTGAGTACACACTCCAGATATTATTGACAGAAAGAGTACCCAAGCCAAGGCAACAGAAATATCTCATTCTCAGGCAGTTAGGTCCAAATATGGGCCTATATAAATATATCTGGAAAACAAACAAACAAACAAAAAACTCAGGACCTATCCTTCTCTGCAGCATAGAGGGTGATGCCTAGCCTATGGCCTGATTGCTGCCAGCATAGCTCCCACACTACAGACACCCCATGCCTGGGTCAGAACCTCCCTATGACTCATCTTCAGACTCAGAGGAGAAGCCTGTCAGGAACCCTGGAGGAGTTGTTCCCTTGGCAAGGGGATAGAAATCTGGCCACAAGGAGAACATGCTTTAAAAGGACCAGTTGATTCAAAGTCCCAAAACTGTTATCCTCTGGAAAGCCAACTGCCAAGCCAATCTAAGGAATAAAAGACAATCCCCCTTTCATTAAATGCCATGCCCTGGGGTGACAAGGCATATCCACCTCTAACACTAGCAAGCCAAAGACATCTTCTGTGAGCATTTCAGTATTTAGTCACCACCGACAGTTGATTAAATCCAGATGTACTCTGCAGCCTTCTCTGGTCGATGAAGAATAAACAGGCCTTCCCAGTTATACTAAAGGCCAGACCTCTAAGTTGCCACACTCGGGCTACAGCAGTTCCTAAATCTTTCCATTTCAGCTCTCATCCTGGCCAGGAGCATTTCCAAAAAGTTGTTTTACTGTAAAAATATGACAAATCTTCATATTGATAGAGATAATAGATAAGTTAGATAGATAATCGGTAGACGGTGTGTGTGTGTGTGTGTGTGTGTGTGTGTGTGTGTGTGTGTGTGTGTGTGTGTGTGTGTGTGTGTTTGTGTGTGTGTGTGTAGCCAGTGGCCTTGCATGTTCATAATTTTTATAGCTCTGGGTCACTTTTTCATTCAGGTACAAAAATAAAAAGAAAGGGGCTAGGTTGATGCACACCTGGCTGAGTGTGCACGTTAACATGCACAAGGACCTGGGTTCAAGCCCCCAGTCTCCGCCTGCAGTGAGGGAGCTCCACAAGCAGTGAAACAGTGCTGAAGGACTCCCTTTCTATCTCCACTCTCCCTCTCAATTTCTCTCTGTCCAATGAAATAAAATACTAAATAAATATTTCAAATAGAAAAAGTGGGAGAGAAGGGAGTTGGATGGTAGCACAGCAGGTTAAGCTCAGGTGGCGCAAAGCACAAGGATCCCAGTTCAAGCCCCCAGCTCCCCAGCTGCAGGGGAGTCACTTCACAAGCGGTGAAGCAGGTCTGCAGGTGTCTATCTTTATCTCCCTCTCTCTGTCTTCCCCTCCTCTCTCCATTTCTCTCTGTCCTATCCAACAACAATGACACCAATAATAACTACAACAATAAAACAACAAGGGCAACAAAAGGGAATAAATAAATTTAAAAAAAGAAAAAGTGAGAGACACCACAGCCTCAGAGATTCTTCTATAGCTATAACACCTCTTAAATGGTGCCAGGACTCAAACCTGGGCTACACACAAGACAACACTTACCTCAGGTGCTATCACTCTATCCCTAGTTGTTTTTATTTTGAGAGAGAGAGACAGTGAGAGAGAGAGAGAGATTTGCATGCAGCTCAGATCCAGCATAACCAGTATTTGGAGTTGAACCTGGGATCTAATACATGAAAGTCCTGTACTCTGTCCCGAAGATATCTCCCCAGCACACACATACCCCCAAAGAAACCTTTTTTTTTAAAGTCAGAGTACTGAAAAAACAGTGGTGATAGATGTTACAAAGTATATTAGCATATTGACAGGGGAGGCCTGACTGGTAGCCATGTACATGAAGGGCAACAGAACTGGATCCTTCACTTCCATGTGGAGGTTGAGGGAAGAGCAGAATGCTCTCCTGGTACTGGAGACTCTGACAGTAGGAGTGCAGACAAAGAAGGGGGAGCATGACTCCTCTACCCCTCACTCTCAAGAGAGGAAAAGTTTCCTATAAGGCCTCTTCTCTCTGTGAAGCCACAGTATAATTTCTCCCTGCTCACCAAAACTAAAGCTTCCCTATTTATGTTAAAATGGCATAATGCATAAAAACAATAACCATTAACTTACATGGTAAAAATTTACATTACTCTCAGATACCCCCTAACACCAAATTGTGCCAAACAGGACATAGAACCTAAAATGCTCTAGCAGAAACAACATGAATGACTAGGTAAATATAAAACTTACACAAAGTAAGCCCTGGATTTTGCAAATGGGAAAATACTTGTGTTGCAGACTGAAGTATAAGAAGGGAAGGTAAATGCTCAGATCTTCCCCTCCATCTTTTTGTTTTAGAGAAGTGTGACAGTATTAGGAAGAACTACAAACATCTACCTTGTCTATTTCTTGAAAAACATGAGGTGGTCTTCAGGGTAAATAGGATTGGGACAATGAGAGGTGATAAATGTGTTAACTATGTTGGTCTTGGTAATCATTGCACCGTATCTATGTATATCAGATCACCATAATGTATACTTCAAATACACAGAATTATATTTGTCAATTATTCCTCAGTAAAGCTTAAAAGTAATAATCAGTTTCCTGACGAAATATCCAAGAGAGTCAGAGTCTGCTGAATTATTTAACATTGAAAGGGGTTGTGGACCAATGCATCAGGACCAATGCATTTGAACTGAGGATGAAAAGAAGGTCAGGAACTAAACTGAATTGTTAAAGTCACTCAGCTACTCAAAAACAAGGCTGGAGCTGGAACCAGAGCTCATAACACTAAGCTCTCCTGAGGCAGTCAGCTACCATCAGCTACCATCAGAATCTCCCTATGACTGAATAAGCCCTGGTTGTACCTCGAAATGACAAGATGCTCCCACCTCACCCCCTATGCTATGGTGGTATAGTAACAGTGCTACATTGATACTGCCCATTGAATTGTTTTTCTCTCCAAAGATACTACTTTGTAAGCTCCAACAGGGTAAAGAACAGATAAATCTTACACCAGTGTCTAGCACAAGGTGGGTTCTTAGTAAATAGTCATTGTTTGGGGGGGGAAAAGAATTAACTAAGTAATTAATTATAAGAACTTTTTTATAGAGGAATGAGCAGTTGTGGACCTGATTGAGCACACATGTTACCATGTTCAAGCCGCTCAGTCCCCACCTGTATGGTGGGAAGCTTCATGAGCAGTGAAACAAATCTGCAGGTCTCTCTCTCTCTCTCTCTCATTCTCTATCTCCCCTCCCCCTTTCAATTTCTCTCTATTTTATCAAACTAAAATAAATAAATTAGTAAATAAATAAATACCTTCTTACATAAGGGCCCTTATGGGACTACATGGACTTATAGTTAGTTATTTTCCTCCTCAATGCTAGCTGAGATAAGGCTCACAGAAGAGGACAGTAGGGCCTGTGTGATGGTGCACCTGGTTGAGTGCTTATGTTACAATATGTAAGGATCTGGATTCAAGCCCCTAGTCTCCATCTGCAGGGGG